>NW_004444045.1:2201468-2254750 GCF_000243295.1 Trichechus manatus latirostris
CTATGGGGCAGTTCTATTCTGTTCTATAGGGCCGCTATGAGTCAGAATTGAGTAGATGGCAACGAGTTTGGTTGTTTTTTTTTTTTTTTTAAGAGTTTACAAGGAGCCCTGTGGCACAGTGGTGAAGCGCTCCACTGCTAACCAAAAGGTCAGTGGTTCAAACCCCCTAGCCACTCTATGGGAGAAAGATGTGGCAATCTGTTTCCGCAAAGGTTTACCACCTTGGAAACCCTATCGGGCAGTTCTCCTCTGTTCCATAGGGTTGCTATGAGTTGGAATTGACTCGATGGCAGTGGGTTTTGGATTAGAAGTTTACAAAGCGCTGTCATATCCATTACCTCATTTCCACATGAGATAGGCTGTATTCTCATTTGAGCTGTGATACAGAGAAGTCGCTCACCCCAGGTGCCTCTACTGGCAAAACCCTGACTTCACTGCTCTTTCTATCCCATCACTACTTCTTTCGTTTTTTTTTTTTATACTTTATTATATTTTTTTTTTTGAGAATATACACAACAGAGCATACACCGATTCAACAATTTCTACATGTACAATTCAGTGACATTGATTACATTCTTCAAGTTGTACAACCATTCTTACCCTCCTTTTCTGAGTTGTTTGTCTCCCATTAACATGAACTCACTGTCCCCTAAGTTTCCTATCTCATCTTTTGAGTTGCTGTTGTCAGTTTGATCCCATATAGATAGATCTTAAAAGAGCACAAAGCTCAAGACAGACATTCTTTATTAAGTCTAAACTATTCTTTAGTTTCAAGAAAATTTCAGGGGACATTTTTGGTTTAAGTTTTAGGTTTAAAGATTATCTCAGGGCAATAGTTTCCGGGGTTCATCCAACTTCCATGACTCTAGAAAGTCTGAATTCCATGAGAATTTGAAATTCTGTTCTGCATTTTCCCCTTTTGATCAGCATTCTATAGAATCTTTGATCATAATGTTCAGTAATGGTAGGTGGCCACCATCCATTTCTTCTGGACTCATGGCAGAGACCCACTGCTTCTTGAAAGCCACTGTGCTTGTGTGTTTATATGAATCACAGAAATCCCTAAAAATAGGTAACAGTCTCATGTCATTCAGGGACTTTAGCTAAATGCATGTTTTTTGTGCTTGCTTTCCACTTGAAAGCACAGGGGAGATACTTTAACTTCTCTTTCCTCTAATAGTGTTATCTGAAGATGCTAAGATGGAGATTTTGGGGCATAAAGAGTGTGTGGGACAAAGAACTTGGTTTGACCTTTGTCTCTGGTTCCTAAAAATAGCACTTGGAATAGCCTGAGCAATTAAGGTACTCTTTGTTTTTCAAAATAGCCAGGCAAGTGACAAACTAACTTCAGGAAAGGAGGGAGACATGATGCAGTCATCCATATCATTGATTGGATCAGTCATAACTATGCATTAAGGCCCCAGTCATGCATAGTCATTGATATCCCAATGACTAAGGGGTCCTGGACCTTGGAGCTCTCTATTTTGGGACCTCCTGAATTGGTGAGAACATCCGTGAATAGAAGAGGGTGCCACTCCCTAGGGACAGTGGAGGCCCCATGGCGGGAACTCTCCTGGGCTTTTGTCTCTTGGCTTGTATCCTTTTTGGTTATAATACATAGGTAACTATTGGTATAGGTAACAGTCTCTGTGAATTTTGTGAGCTGTTATAGAGAATTAACGAACCCACAGGGGCATTGGGACTCTGACTTAGTCTGGGTATCTGATTCAGAGGAGGGCTGCGCAGGCAGTTTTAAGGACAGAACCCTGACTCATGAGCAATCAGCTTTGTGTGGCTGGGTGACAGAGACAGGCTGCAAATGCAGTCAATGAAGAAGAACAGAGTCCTTCTAGCTTGTGACCTAGCCCCAGGGGGCTAGAGAAAGAGAGGGGGGCTCGCTGGTCTGAAATGCAGGTTGTTTTGCAGACTCTCAAGCCTATGGCTGGTCCCCGATGACTTGGCCCCAGGTGGCCAGGGATGTTTTGACCTAACTCTGGGTGGTTAGAGTAAGAGTGGAAGTGCTACAGAAGAAGTGGCTGGTGACGAGGATCTTGGAGATGTGGGAAGGTGAAGCTTGGATCCGTTTCTAGGTGGGTATTGGATTCATGCTAATCCTTACCTCCCAGTTAGTGATAAAAATGAGATTTGCCCACCTTGCCCCTTTAGTAGTAGTGTGACAAAGAGCAATGCTTTTTTTTTTTTTTTTTGTAAGAACTTGATTGCTCTCCTGTAGTTGTATACATTGGTATCCAGATGGACTATGAGAAAATTCAATAAGGAGCTGGCTTACTGTGACAACAGTAGGACCAGGAAGTACTAGGACCTAGGGAGCTGGCAATGATGAGGAAGACATTACACCTTTCCATAGGATGATCAGTTAAATGTGTTTCCTGAGAGTGACACTCTTCTGAATTAGAGGGGCATCAGAGCTTTGCTGGGTATCTTTTTTCTTTTTTTTTGAGTTCTTGGCAGCACCATTTTTATTTGTTTTTAAACCACTCAGTTGTACACTGTAACCCAGTGAGGCAAGTCAGGAGAGCTGTTCTTGGCTTCTTAATGGTAAATTAGGCCACTAATTCATTTCCTCTAACAGAGTCTGATGCCAGGTGTTGTCACTTGTTCTGAGGAAAGTCATTGGATCAGTTGAGTTCACTGAAAGCCCATCTCACCTTATTCCTTTAGCTAACAGTTGTGGGCTCAGTTTTGCAGAAAGTTAAACTATAGTGTAGAAAGTCTTCATTACTTAGCTAAAAGGGTGTCTGGGGGCCATACTCTTGGGATTTCTCCAGTCTCTGTCAGGCCAGTAAATCTGGTCTTTTTCTGTGAGTTAGGATTTTGTTCTACATTTTTCTCCAGCTCTGTCCAGGACCCTCTGTTGTGATCCCTGTCAGAGAAGTCAGTGGTGGTAGCCAGGCACCATCTAGTTGTACTGGACTCAATCTAGTGGAGGCCGTGGTAGTTGTGGTCTGTAAGTCCTTTGGACTGATCTTTCCCTTGTATCCTGTTCTCTTCATTCTCCTTTGCTCCTGAAGGGGTGAGACAGTGGAGTATCTTAGATGGCTGCTCACAGGCTTTGAAGACCTATGGGGCATTTTTGAAAGCTGAACAAGTCAGTTTCTATCCCTCAAGATGCTCATAATTTCCTGGAGATGACACAAGCGAAGTTGCTTTAATCCAGGTCAAATGTTGCTAAGTGCTCTAATAGAAAATGCCTGTGTTAGTGCTCTGGGAGCACCGTGGAAGGAATTAACAATTTCTGACAGATAGGAGACGAGAATTCCACAGAGGATGTAGCATTTAAATTAGATTTGTAGAAGATAAATGAGTTTTACTATGTGGAGGAGAGGAGAAAGGGAATTCCAGTCACTAGAAATAGCTTGAACAAGATACAGAAATATTTTAAAGTGTATGATGTTTCCAAGGAATGGTAGGTGGTCCATTCTAAAGAAGCACACAGTGTATGTAAGTACATGGAATTGAAGCTTAAGAACTAAATAGAAATGCAGATGTAAAACAAGGTAGACAACCAGATTGGCAATAGCTTTAAAAGCCATGTTAAGGGGTTGTAACTTCTCCCTACAGGTAATTGAAAACTTTTTAAAGAAGAAAATAAAAATTATCAGATTTATAATTTATGAAAGGTAGTTTTATGAGTAGCCTTGAAGACCAATAATGGCAGGGAGAGACTGACCTGTTAAATAGGCTTATTTAGGATCCTGCGAAGGGAAAGTAAGGAATGGACTTGAGATATCTTTTTAAATTATAAATTAAAAAAAAAATTTATTGTGTCCATCAACAGATGAATGGATAAATAAAATGTGGTACATATAAGCAATGGAATACTACTGTGCCGTAAAGAGAAATGAAGTCCTGATACATGGAATAGTATGGATGAACCTTGAAAATATACTGAGTGAAATAGTCAATCAAGAGACATTTTAGAGATAGAAAGGCTTGATATACAATTGAATGTGTATTGAGAGAAGAGAGTAGTCAAAGGTGACTCTCATACTTTTTAACACAAGGTGGATGGTGATGCCATTAACTGAAACAATTTAGGTGGATTTGCAATTTGGTGAAGGAAGAAAATGAGCTGGATTTGAAACTTTCATTTAACAAGTGAATGAACGACAGGTCCTAATCTAGGTGCTGGGAATACTCAGGTTAAAAAAAGGAAAAGACCCCAGCATTCATGGAGCATACTTTCTAGTAGGGGGAGGCTGACAAAAACATGCTGAAAGAAATAAGTCCATCACAAAAGGACAAATATTGTATGATTTCACAAATAAGAAACACTTAGAATAGGCAAATATATAGATCAGAGTTTAATAGTGGTTACCAGAGACAAGAGGGAAGGGGAAAGAGGGGAATCTGTGTTTAGCTAGCATTGAGTTTCTGTTTATGGGGATGGAAAATATGGCAGTGGATGTTGATGGTTGCACAACATGATTGATACAGTTGGTTTCATTGAATTGTGCAAGTGAAAAATGTTGAATTGGCAAATGTCTATATTTTCACAACAATAAAAAAGGAAAAGAAAACAACAAATAATAATTTCAGATTCTAACACGTGCTAACTAGAAAATAAAAGAAGATCACCAAAAGAGAGTGACTGGTGTGTGAGAGCTGTTAGATAGGGTGGCCAGGAAAGGTCTCAGTTGAACAGAGACCTGAGTGATGGGAAGAGTCTGTGATAAATGGACCTAGGATAAGAGAAGTCCAGGCAGAGGAAACAGCATGTGGAAAGATTGCAGGGCAGGAACCGGCAGCACATATTGAAGGAATAGCAAGTCATTGTGGCTGCAGGGGAAGAGGAGTAGAAGACGAGTTTAGATGGGGTGGCAAGCAGGATGTCAGTCACACAGAGTCTTTGCAACATGGAGTTTGGCTTTCAGTCTGGGCACAAGGGAAGCCATTGGTAAACAAGGGAGAGCTATTCTCTGATTTACATTTTAAAAAGATCACTGTAATTGCTGATGGGAGACTGGACTCACTGCAGGCAAGAGTGGAAGTGGTGAGACCAGTTACGAAGCTCTTGCCAGAGATGACGTGTAGCATTGTAGTCTCCAATTTTTCATAAATTCCCTCAAGTAATTAGTTTTATAGGTGGTAGGTGCACATGCACACGCATGAACACACACACACATCATCATCATCCTTTCATAACACACTTAGGAACTGTAGATTGCTTTCGGTAGTATTGATACGTTAACAGTATTAAATCTTCCAGTCTGTGAACCCAGAATGTTTCTCGTTTTATTTAGGTCTTTGGTTTCTTTCAGCAGTGTTTTCTAGTTTCAGTGTACAGATTGTTTATTTCCCTGGTTAAATTTATTACTAGCTATTTTATTCTTCTTGATGCTATTGTAAATGGAGTTGTTTTCTTAACTTTTTTTTTTAGCTGTATATTGCTGGTGTATAGAAACACAACTGATTTTTGTATGTTGATCTTGTACCTTGCAAGTTTGCTGAATTCATTTATTAGCTGTAGTGACTTTCTTGTAGGATTTTCTATATACAGGATCATGCCATCTGTCATGAGAGATAGTTTTTACTTCTTTCTTTATGATTTGGATAACTTTTATTTATTTTTCTTGCCTAATTACTTTGGCTAGAACTTCGAATACAATGTTGAATAGTAGTGGTGAAAGCTGCCATCCTTGTCTCGTTCCTGATCTTAGGGAGAAAACTCTCAGTGCTTCACCTTAAGTATGATGTTAGTTATGGGTTAGTTATGGGGTTTTCATAAATGCTGTTAATAATGTTGAGATATTTCCCTTCTCTTCCTAATTCACTGAGTGTTTATCATAAAAGGATGTTGGATTTTGTCAAATGCTTTTTCTGCATCTATTGAGATGTTATGTGATATTTAATGTTTAGTAAATTCAAAGTTAATAAAAATTCCAACCAATAAATATGAAGTAAATAAAAATTTTCCAGTAAATATGAAGGAAATGAAAACAATGCAAACAATATCACATTCACCAAAAAAACTCACATCATAGAGGGAACAATAAATAAAGTTATCACTGCTACAAACTCTGCTGCTAAAACTAGAAACTAGCTAAACTCAAATATGCTCTGAAAGGAGAATGGAAAACAACATGGCAGCTTGTATAATGGTGTCATCAACTCCATCATTCCTCTCCTCTCCTATTGAGATGCCCTGCACTCCACCTCTTAGTAAATGGGGAAATAATTCTTCTTAAGTGGAGACAGGGTTTCAAATGAAATTCCTGGTACAGTTGGTTTTTCCTAACCAAAATGGATATAGTTAGGGTATGACTGTATTAAATTTATGTTGTTTTTATGTTAAGCAACAGTGTAACAATGAACCTAATCACACCATGCCTCTGCTTAACATTCTTCCGTGGTTTTTGTTGTCATTTGGATGAAGTCTAAATTCTTTACCAGAGCTTAAAAAGCTGTACAAGATCTGGCCTCAGCACAGGCCACTCCCTTCTACCTCTCTACGCTTTGGCCGTCCTGAGCTGCTTTCAGATCCTTGCGCATGCCATGCTCACTCACCCTCTTACGCCTGCTACTTTGCATGTGCTATTGTTTCTGTCTCGAACATTCTGTATCCCCACCCCCACCCCCACCCCCATTTCATCCCCCTTACCCAGCTTGCTTTTAACTTTATAGGTATATTTGTTGTTTTGTTTGCAGGGCTGAAAATTCCCAGATGTACAAGTGAGGCTGATTTAAGTTTCCAAAAACGACAACCTCACTCCCCCACCAAAAACAATCTAGCAAAACTGTTAGAAGCTAAGTAATAAATATTTTATCAGTGATAAAAATGACTGGTGATGTTACAGATGGTAGAGGGTCCATTATTATTTATTATATGACCAGGATGCAGTACTCTTCCTTGGTTGTCCATTGACCTTCATTTATAGCATGGATTTTCCATAGCACAATTATGGTAATTTATACCTGAATGAAGCCCCCCAAACTGGATATCATTAATAGTAAGATTGAATATGAAAATGTAATAATAAGAAATAGAGAAGAGTATATCACTAGGAAGGTAGAATCCAGAATAAAATTCAGACTCCTTGAACTTTCCACATGATATTCTTGGTCATTCACCAATACATCCATAAAATTACCTAGGGGTAATCACTTTCATGGTGTGATACTAGATCCTGTAGTTGAATAAGTCTCTTTATGCTGTTATCATCTCCAAGTTAATTATTTCTGTATTATTTCTAAAACTAACTTTTCTTAGGTGGAATGTAATTTTCATCCCTAGGACAATGGTTTGACCTTCTCTTTAGAAGAGAAAATGTAAAGATCATCTTCATGCTTAATGATTGGGGGCAGTGCTACAGACTCACCCTGTGATATCAGGTAGTCCATTTTAGCTCAGTTTGAATTCTGGTTTCCAACAGCGCTGTGTCCTTGCCCTGTAAGTCCTCTGAATTTTTAGCTGATACTATTAGGGAGTAAAATATGCTAGTATGTCAAATTGTCAGTGAATGCTTTCCTTACATATAATGGGAACTTTATGACCAAATGCCAACCCTGTTTGATTTTATTTTATTTGAACAGTTAGTCCGCATTTATGCATTAAACATTATTCTGTATATATGAATTATGGTGTCTAAATAGGTGCAGAGGCATTTTAAAGGTCTAGCAGTTTAAGAGGTAAATTCTTCATGTATCAGAGAGGAGCATCTTAACAGGATTCTGAAGGATCTAGATGGCTGAAAGAGAAAAAGGAACAGGATCAGAGACAGTGTACATAACTCTATGTGGAAACTAATTTTAGCTGGAAAATGACTATTCTACCCTAGTCATTAAGGATGTTCGTCAGTAATCTGTCTGCCTTCCAGGCACATTCTAGGCACTGAAGTTAGACATGGATGTGTGATTTGACTTGGCCGGTAGAAAACAGAAGTGATGAGGGTCGTTTCTAGGTAGAAGCCTGTTAGGCCAAAGTGAGATTGTTTATGCCCTTATCTATGCCCCACTGACTGGCAGTGTTCCTAGTGATGGAGCCCCATCAGCCAGCATCCCTGAGTGAGGATGGTGAGGGTATGTCAAAATAAACTATCATCTTGAGTCATGTAATTTTGGGGTTATTTGTTACTATAGTGTAAACTAGCCTATCCTGACTGGTAGAATAGGCTACCATGACTTCACCTCGATTTTAAAAAATCTGAATGTCAGGGCTCATATAACTCTTTGACGTTGTCACCATCTTATTAGGAAGCCATGGAGGAGAGTGTATGAGAAAATCAGTATTAAGTTGAATATAAATAGAGTTAAACTTAATATTTTTTGCAATTTGTTCTACTAGATAACTATATTAATCAAATTTAATAATTGCTTAGCATATTTAATTACACATTTATTTGTTTATAAACTGTAAATATCATGTCTCTCTATCCATGTGTTTGGCTCATAAATCCTGAAGCTCCAAGGCTGTGTAGTTACAGATATAGAACCTACTGGACTATGTTAACACTTGGAGGTGGTGTGCAGAATGGCTATGATAGAAATCTTAAAAAAAAAAAAAGTTAAGAATTACCAAATTCTCTCATTGTAAAATGCAGTTTCAAGATTTTCCACATTCTGATTTATATTATAGATTTTTTTTAATACACCTAAATCCTCAACTAGACTTTGAGTTTTGAGGGCAAAGACCTGTACTTAAAAGAGTTTCTGGCCTATAGTGTGTGCTCCGAAATGTTTTGAAAAAGTTTGAATGTTTTGAATTAAATGAACTGGCAAGTGATAACAGTCATGCTGTGTGAAGAGTGACTCACAAAACTGCATTGAAATGGCAAATGTCCAAAAACTAATGATTTATTTTTTTCCAGAATGGAGATACGACACAAACCCACAGTTATGGAGATCGCTAGTTTTGGGAGCTAGTTTGGAATAAGCTCTCATTTTGATCATAGAGAACACAATCCTGTTTAATACTATCCTTTTTTAAACTCAGAGAAATATAATGGCAGCCAAGACAGTTGGAGGGGTGTCAGAGTAGAACCTACCAGGATAATTGTCTTTCTACTTAATTGTAGCAGCTGCTTAACTCAAAGAGAGAAAAAAAAAGAGTACTCAGCCTGGGGAAAAGGCCTCCATACGCGAAAGAGACTGAGAGTAGACAGATGGTATACCCGAGAGCCCTGCCCAGCAGTTAGTATTTTTGCCTTGTGAGATAAGCCAAAGGGAACTGAATGCTAATACATTTACTCACGAATAGCATTAGCTTAGTTTAGGCTAGAGTTCAATACATAGTTGAGAGCTTTGAAAAAGAACATTTGTCTTTCAGTATTGCAGACTTTATTCGATGATGTCTGATGTTTATGCCATCTTTCTCAAATTCCAAAGCTTCGTGGTCTTGCTGCTTTGGTTAGTTCTTTGAAGTGTCTGGAATGGTACCATCTAAACAACAGGAACAGCCAATTTCTGGGTGAGCCTATGTTCTAGGCGCTGTAGTAGGTATTTTACTTGCATTATCGAATTTAATCCCACCAACAACTTCATAATGTACATATTTATTCTTTCATTTAATAAATATTTATGGAATGCCTACTATTTTCCAGGCACTATGTTAGACAGGGGAGCCCTCTAACACAGTGGTTAAAGAGCTGAGCTGATAACCAGAAGGTCAACAGTTCGAGTCCACTTGCTTCTTGTAAACCCTATGGGACAGTTCTCAACTCGATGGCAACAGGTTATTTTTTATGTTAGACAGGAGCCCTGGTGGCGCAGTGATTTAAGAACCTAAGCTGCTAACCAAAAGGTTGGCAGTTTGAATCCACCAGCTGCTCCTTGGAAACTCTATGGGGCAGTTCTACTCTGTCTTATTGGGTTGTTATGAGTCAGAATCAACTGATGGCAACGGGTTTGTTTTTGTTTTTTTGTTTTTATGTTAGACACTAAAAGGAGCCCTGGTGGCCCAGTGGTTTAAGTGCCTGGCTGCTAATCAAAAGGTTTGCAGTTCAAACCCACCAGCTGCTCCCCAGGACAAAGATATGGCAGTCTGCTTCCATAAAGATTAAAAAACCAAACCCATTGTGTTCGAGTTAATTCTGACTCATAGCACCTCTATAGGACAGAGTATAACTGCCCCATAGGGTTTCCAAGGAGCAGCTGAGGGATTCAAACTGCTGACCTTTTGGTTAGCAGCTGTAGTGCTTAACCACTGCACCACTAGGGCCCCTCCGTAAAGATTATAGCCTTGGAAACTCCTATAGGGTTGCTGTGAGTCACAATAGATTTGACAGCAGCAGTTTTTATGTTAGACACTGGTATAATTACATCCACTTTACGTATGAGAAAACTGAGACTCAGAATGGTTTATGTAACTGGGCTAAGGTTACCATGGTAGAACCCCCCCCACAAAAAAAAGATGTCTGCATACTAATCCAGGGAATTTGTGAATATGTTAGCTTACGTGGAAAAAAGGGCTTTATGGATGTGATTAAGGTTAAGATCCGTCAGATGAGGAAAGTGGCCTGGATTCTCCAGGTGGGTTCAATATAATCACATGGGTCCTTAAAAAGTGGAGAACATTTTCCAGCTGTGGTCAGAGACATGCAGTGTTGCTGGCTGGAAGATGGAGGAAGGAGGTCATGAGCTAAAGAACGCAGGTGACCTCCAGAAACTGGAAAAGGCCAGGAAGTAGATTGTCGCCTAGAGCCTCCAGAAAGAAATACTAGCCCTGCCAACACCTTGATTTTAGCCCAGTGAGACCTGTGCTGAACTTTCTGACCTACAGAACTGTAAGATAATAAATTTGTGTTGTTCTAAGCTACTAAGTTTATGACTATTTGTTATAGCAGCAATAGTAAACTAATACAGTTATATAGATAGTGTCAGAGCCAGGATTTTTTACCAGCTCTGACTTGGAAATACACGTTCTTTTCTTTAAGTAGTACTGATGAACATGAATTATAACTACAAAAATGCCTTTCACTTTTTTAAAAAATTTTATTGTGCTTTAGGTGAAAGTTTACAGCACAGATTAGTTTCTCATTCTAAAGTTCATACACAAATTGTTTTGTGACGTTGGTTGCAATCCCCACAATGTGTTAGCCGTCTCCCCCTTTCCACCCTGGGTTCCCCATGTCCATTCATCTAGTTTTCTTGACCATTCCTGCCTTCTCATCTTTGCTTTTGGGCAGCTGTTGCCCATGTGGTCTCATGTATTTGATTGAACTAAGAAGCACATTCCTCATGTGTATTGTTTGTTTTGTAGGCCTGTCTAGTCTTTGGCTGAAAGGTGGACTTTGAGAGTGGCTTTAGTTCTGAGGTAGCAGGGTGTCTAGTGGCCATAGTCTCCGGGGTTCCACCAGTATCTGTCAGACCAGTAAGCCTGGTCTTTGTTTGCAAATTTGAATTTTGTTCTACATTTTTATCCTGCTCTGTCTGGGACCCTCTATTGTGATCCCTTGTCAGAGCGGTCGGTGGTGGTTCACTTTGTTTTTGACTGAACAGCCTCCACTTATCCTTCTCCTAGTTACGAGTTCTTACCTTGTTTTGATGATTTACCCCTTACCTATTGGATACAGTGGAGTTGTTAATCAAGGGACCTCGCTTTTCTCTCTATATACAGTGGGCGTGCCACACAAAATAGGTCAATCATAGACTTTTTCCTGCAAATTTGAGCCTTGGCTGGTATATGAGTTAAAATGCTGTTTATATGGTAGTAAAGTAGATGTTCATAGAACTCTATACTGATAAAAGTTTATGATGGATAAAACTAAAGAAAAATATTGCATACTATCCTGTCAAGAAAATCAAGGAGTTAATCTGAGGCAAGAAATTAGGAGAAAGATAAATTTAATGGAGTAAATCAGCATTGAAGCTTACATTTGCTTTAGGTTATATGTTCATTCTTGGTGGTCTAGAATGTGGGTTTTAAATGGTTATATTTGTGGAAAACAAACAACAAAGCCCAGGAGCAGTGTTTAAGGTTGATGGGAGACCATCCCACAACTCCACTGTTCAGGCATGGACCAGTAATGTTATATTTTTCTGCAGAAGTGGAAGATACCGAGAGACCACAGAAAGAGGCAGGCACCTCCAGCGTGGCAGCAGAGGAGTATATTAGGAGACGTACAGACAAGGCCAAGTCCTGGGCAGCAGCAGGACCAGAGCAGATGTCCGTACCCTGTATATGCTATCAGTGAAAGACATACCTAAAACATAAGCATTAGGTAGAAGGCCAAAGGATGAAAAAAGATATTACCATGTAAATTCTATTTCCCTCCCCCCAAAGCTGGCATAACCATGTTAATATCTGACAAAGTAGATTTTTAAGATATAAAACACTTCTAGAGACAAAGAGGATCACCATTGATAAAAGTTTCAAATCATCAGGAAGATGTAACATTCTAAATTTGAATGTTCCTAATAACATAGTTTTGAAATATATAAAACAAAAATTTATACCCTGTAAGGAGATATTAAGGAGCCCTGGTAGTGCAGTGGTTAAAGCGGTCAACTGCTAACTAAAAGGTTTGCAGTTTCAACCCACCAGTGGCTCTGCGGGAGAAAGATGTGGCAGTCTGCTTCCGTAAAGATTACAGCCTTGGAAATGCTATAGGGCGGTTCTACTCTGTCCTATAGGGTTGCTGTGAGTAGAAATTGACCTGATGGCAGTAGGTTTGGTTTTGATAAGGAGATATTGACAATCCACGTAGAAAAAGTTTAACATACTTCCTTTTGTAAAAGTTAAAATAAGCAGACAAATAATGAGAATACAGAAGATTTGAACATGATTGTTTTTCACAAACTTTAAAATTTCAATGGCTTAAAACAACGTGTGCTTATTTCCTGTTTACATAAACAGTCTGGTGGTCCTAGTTGGCAGGAAGGTTTGTGTGTGTGGCGTGTGCGGGCTTGGTGCAATGTGGTCATTCTGGGACTCAGGATGACAGGTGCTCCTCAACATATAATTTCCAAGGTCACCTTGAGTATCTAACTCCCACCAGTAGACAGGAGAAGAAAGCATAAAGAACAGATGGGAATTTTATATGGGTTGGGTAGAAAGTGGCTCTTTTCACGTCCATCCATACTCATTTGCCAGAGTTCAAATACTAGGGCTACATCTAACTGCAAGAAAGGCTGAGAAATAGAAAAACATCTAGGCATAAGATCAGTATTAAAAAAGTAATAGTATTTTTATACAGAGTATTAAAAGAGTCAGAACATCATCAATTAAAATAATGATATCATTTACAGTGGCAACAAGAATGTGAAGTACAGGCAGTCCCCGGGTTAGGAACACAGGACTTAGGGAGGACAACCGACTTAGGGACAACACGTACTTGCCCTTTAACGTTATGTAAATTTGCCCTCACTTTGAAGCAACTGAACCAAGCTCTCCTTGCAACAAATTCTTTATCACAATCACCTTCACTTGCTGCATGTGCAGCTTTTAAATTATTGAAAAGGCTTCAAACATTTTCTTGCACTAAAGTAAGGCTAAGTAAGACTGTATGCACCTGTTCTGACTTAACTACAAATTCTTAAAGACACACTCAGGACCGAGTCTCATTTGTAACCTGGAGACTGCTTGAACCAGAAACAGTTTTACCGAAAGATACGCGATTCTATTGGAAGACTTTTGCAGAAGTCCTGAATAAATGGGAAGGTTTATTATGTTTATAGTAATATTATAATATATAATATTATGTTCATGTTGATAAAGATGTCAGTTTTCCCCAAATGGATCTATAGGTTCAAAGCAATTAAATAGAAATCCCAATAGTTTTTTTTTTGTGTGTGGAATCTGACAAGCTGACTCTAAAATTTGTATGAAAAAGCAAAGAGTGAAGAATTTTCAAGATGCTCCTAAAGAAGATGAATCAGCTGGAGAGGGGATTGGCTTACCAGAGATCAAGAATTATATAAAGCTACACTAATTAAAAGAGTATAGTATTGGAGCCCTGGTGGTGCAGTAGTTAAGAACTTGGCTGCTAACCAAAAGGTCGTCCGTTCAAACCCACCAGCCGCTCTTGGAAACCCTATGGGACAGTTTACTCTGTCCTATAGGGCTGCTATGAGTTGGAATCGACTTGACTGCAGTGGAGTTGGGCAGTATTGGCACAAGTACACAGTAGATCAGTGGAGCAGGATAAAAGGTCCAGAAACAGATCCAAATGTATTTGGAAACGTCATTTATGGCAGAAGCGATAAGACTGCATATCATTTGGCAAATATGGACATTTCAATAAATGGTGCTGGAATTACCCATGAGGGAAAAAATAATGTGGATTCCTATATAGTGCTATACACAAAAATCAGTCCCAGGCAGATCAGAGGTACATTGTGAAAGACAAAACTTCAAAATGTTTAGAAGAAAATAAAGGAGAATATTTCAGTGATCTCAGGGTAGGAAGATATTTTTTTAACACAAGAAACGAAAGAGCTAACATTAATGCTATGTTAAAATTGACAGTATTAAAACTAAGAACTTCTGTTCAGCAAAACATACTTAATGGAGATTAAAAAATAGAAGTAATAAATTAGAAGAAGACATTTGCTGTACCTAGAACTCTGTCATATCCATAATATTTAGATATTACTTACGACTCAGGAAGAAATGATAAATGACCTAATAGAAAAATGGGTAAAAGGCTTATATAGGCACTTAAAGAAGAGTAAATACAGACTTCTGAAAATACTTTAATCTCATTAGATACATACACCAACAATTAGAACTCAGAAGAAAGTAAAAATGTAAGATTTTAGCTTTATGTTCATAAGTAAGTTTATTTTCTTATTCTTGTACGCTATCATTCTTCCACTCTTCTTTATTAGACATCTTCTTTGTCATCCAATGCTTAGTATGACAGGCTGGTAGGTAAAATGTAATTTGGAAACTCTAGTGGATTTGCTTCCTTAGGGCATAGGGCTGCTTTACACACTATTTGGGTCAATTTCCTCATTTCTTCTTTTATCTCAATTGAATGAGTCATGCTTGTCAGTTCAGTGGAGAAAAAAGGAAAATTGGTCAATTCCTTTTGTTTAAATATCATCAAGTTTATAATTGCCCATCTTGACCTATCTGATTTTTAAAAATAGAAAGAGAGACTTAGGTTAAGAGATTTGGCTTTGTCTATTCTATTGATTCATGCCTCTGGCCTTTAATACACCCAGTTAGATTACTATTGCAGAAAACGAGTTTCCGGTGCTACCATTTGTCATTTTCTATATGTGAATAAGTTCACTTCTCCTCAAATACTTGAAGTTTTGATACAAGCCCAAAACCATGGAAGCCATGTAGGTTTTATTGTCAAGGGCATAAAAATTCTGACTTAGCAATGAGAAGAAATAATGTTTTTATATTTGCTTACTTATCGAGTTTCAAGTTCACTGGAGTGCCTACTGTAATTTGTTTGAAGCCCCTGAAATAGAGGAAATCCTCTGCCTCCTAGAGAGATTCTGTCTTAGTCATCTAGTGCTGCTATAACAGAGATACTGCAAGTGGATGGCTTTAACAAAGAGAAATTTATTCTCTTACAGTCCAGTAGGCTACAAGTCCAAATTCAGGGTGTCAGCTCCAGGGGAACGCTTCTTCCATCGGCTCTGGAGGAAGGTCCATGTCATCAGTCTTCACTTGGTCTGGGAGCTTCTCTGCGCAGGAACCTCAGTCTGAAGAACGTGCTCTGCTCCCGGCACTGCTTTCTTGGTGGTGTGAGGTTCCCATGTGTCTCTGCTTGCTTCTCTCTTTTATATCTCAGAAGAGATTGGCTTAAGACACTATCCAATCTTGTATGCCTCATCAGTATAACTGCTGCTAATCCATCTTACTAGATCATAGTGATTGAATTTACAACACATAAGGAAATCACATCAGATTACAAAATGGTACACAATCACACAATACTGGGAATCATGATCCAGCCAAGTTGACAGATATTTTTGGGGGACACAGTTCAATCCATGACACATTCATTAGCCTCAGAGTATGTTGTCACTTACATGGTCAAGGGAAATGCTGCTAATATTTAGTTATTTTGAAGGGTAAAGTGCAATGAGGTCTTGGAGGAGTTCAAGAAAGGAGAAAAACATAGTGTATGACTTATAGTCATAATCAGACATAGGCTAATTGGTTGGTTGGTTTTGTTTTGTATCATGTGATTTCTGAGATCCACAAATTCTGTATTCTGGCCCTTTTTCTGATACATCATTCATTTTCCAACACATTTGAGGAACACCAACTGCATACCAACTGTGCCCTGGGTGTTATTGCTACATCAGTGAACAAAACTAACAAGTTCCTGTCTTCATGGAGCTTGCATTCTAATGGAGGAAGCCTGGCAATAAACAATAAATGTAATGAATCAATGAATTATATGGACTGTTGGAGACTAATAGGTAATATAGAGAAAAGGAATAGAGCAGGATGAGGACACTGGAGTGTTGACAGGGTGGTTGTAATCTTGGATATTGCTGTTAGGGAGGGACTTCATGGGAAGATAACATCTGAGCATAAATTTGAAGAGGTGAGGGAGTATGCCAGGTTAATATCTGGAAAGAGCATTCTGGATAGAGGAAATAGCCAGTGCAAAGGCCCTCGGATGGGAGCGTGAGAGTGTGGCTGAGTGGAGTGACAATAGGGGAAAGTCAGAGAAGATGAGTGCTGAGAGTTAATGGTGGGGAAGGGCGGAAACGTTGATGGTGGGGGGAGGCAGGTTCTTAGAACTTTGTAGGCCTCTTAAGGACATGAGCTTTTTGCTCTGAGTTAAATGAGAAGCTGTGGTGAGACTAGACTGTTGGAGCAAGTGAGCAAGAAGAGACCATTTAGGACACTGTTGCATCACAAAGGTGAGAGGTGCGAACTGGTGGAAGCAG
Organism: Trichechus manatus latirostris; assembly: GCF_000243295.1. NCBI lineage: Eukaryota > Metazoa > Chordata > Mammalia > Sirenia > Trichechidae > Trichechus > Trichechus manatus. The sequence goes on from NW_004444045.1 coordinate 2,218,293, forward strand.
TGAAGGTGGACACCATTTCCTGAGAGATTGGATATAGGGTTTAAGAGAAAGGTACAAGTTAAGCCTAACTAAGTCATAGCAACAGAAGAACATCGCCAAGAGCAGAGATGGTGATAACTGCATGCAGAGCAGGTTTTGGGAGTGGGGGCAGATCGAGAGTTTGGTTTTGGATATTTTAAGCTCGTGATATCTATTAGGGATTTATTAATGCAGCTGAAGAGAGAGGTGTGGGCTGGGGTTATACATCTGAAAGCTGACATATCAATTATATTTCAAATTATGAGCCTGGTTGAGCCGGCCAAGTGAGTGATTAAAGATAGAGGCTTTGGAGTGCCTGGAGCACTCCAGTATTAGGAGATCAAGGTGAAGACAGGCAACTAGCAAAAGGGACCAAGACTGAAGGGACAGGGAAGTAGGAGAGAACCCAAGAGAATGTGGGAATCCGGTAGCCAAGGGAAGAAAGTGACCAAGGAATAGGGAGAGCTCTACTCTGTTAAAAGCTACTGAGAGATCAGGTACAAAGAAGCTGAGAACTGACCACGGAATTTAGCAAGATAGAGGTTTGTGGTGACCTTTATAAATAAGAGCAGTTTTATCGGCCTTGAGGGTTATGAAAGCCTCCAGGAAGTAGGTGTAAGAGACATGAGAGGAGAGGAATTGAACGTAATGAAATAGCTAGTATAGACAACTCTGTTGAAGAGTTTTGCAAAGAAATGTGACTGTCGCTGCCAGGGGCAGGGTTTTGGGTTTGTTTTTGCTTGTTAGAAAGGGAGGATTCAGAGCAGGCAAAGGGAACGATCCAATAGAGAGGAAAAATTTGATGATACAGGAGAAAGGAGTTTTCAACGCCTGCTTTAGTTTTGTTTTCTGCCATGAATTTCATTAATTCTCTTATTTATTCAGGTTGTTTCCGCTCAAAATGCATTTGGTCCTTGGTATACTGGCAGACAGACTTTGGAACTTCACCAGTCAGCATATCTGTTAATAATAGAGCAAAAATTATTCAAAATTTGAAAAGCAGAATCTGTGGAACACCGAGAGCAGGTAATGGATGAAGCACTCAGATTTTAACAATCAAACTTGATTAAACATGGAAGTCCAATAATATCCTTTATTTTTAAAGAGTGGTAGAGTTGGTAGTTGTAAACTAAACATCGTAGTTGTAAAGGAAAAAAATTAAAAAAGGCATGGAAATACCAAGGATGTCTTCTTATCTGATGTTCTAAGAATGTTTAGGAGGCCTGGAAAAGTTTACTTTCTCTGGTTAAATGTGAAATTAGTACATTTGCTGCATGGTAGAATTCACCTGACAATGCGGGTTATTTCTGTGATTTACCAGAAGCTGGAGATAGGATTGACTCCCTGTAGAAAATGCCAGAGACAGAAATGCTTAAAACATTCTAATATAAACAAGTCTTTAAACCTTCCTGCTGAACAATCGGCCTGGTTTTCTCTTAGATTTGAGTTACCAACGCTTTCATGCCCCTCTTGCTTGATTTTCCGGTGTTAGTGGTTACATCTCCACTCTCTGCCCTTCTTAGGGCACCATTGCCTTGTAGTCATGGCAGAATTTTAGGTGTACAATCACTAGTGTTTGGGTGATTTGATACGATGTAAAAAGCCTCACAGATAAATTTTAAGAGCATATTTGCGTGGATGTGAGGATTTCTTGCCTCACTTGGTTCCCCTCTTTTTAAGGAAAACGAAAAATATCTTCACGTGGAGAACTCACCACTATGGAAGAGGGGCTATCCAGTGACTATGTGTGTGGGAGATGTCTTAGAAACAGCTATTTGGGAGCTTTTGAAAAACAAATCCCAGTTTCCATACTGTTTTCAGCTTAAGCATCTCAAAGTCTCAAGAGTATTAGCTGTTTTCCTGGTGACATTTACTGCATATTGGGAGTACATTTTGCACTTTTAAGCTTGAGGTTTGAAAGTGCTGATTAAAGAATAAAGATATAAAGAATATAAAGAGGTAAGAATAACTCACGCTAATTTAACTATTGCTAACATTATTTTTGTGAAAATAAGTTCAATGAAGCAACATGTACTCCCTCATGATCATTTTACTGTTCAGATATGCTGGGTACTCTGAGGACCTTTCATAACCTTCACTGTTTACTGATTCCCATGCTTACAGTTTGATACCAGTGAAATGCATCACCAGAGAACCCGGCAGCAAAGCCATAAAACCTTTGATTTACGTTACTGGGGCTATCTGAAGTGAAATTGCTTTTCCTTTTGTGGGCTGGCATTGAGAAAGAGACCTCATCATTGGTAGGAAGGAGAGTTGAGCTTTGTAGTTTCCAAGGTAGATCAATTTTCATTTATTAATAATAGCTCATTATATGGTACTTAAGTGGAGGATAAATAATTCTTTTTGTATCATGGATATTATTTGATGGTACTTTTCAGTGCTTTTGTTAAGTGCTGTCTCATTTAGTTGGAGAAAAGTGAAGTAGCTGCTGAAGGATCCTCCTTTTAAGACCCGGATATAAATGACTGTTCCCCTGTAGCTTTTTTGGGTGTATGCTTAGCAAAAAGGGGATGGTTAAGGAAAAACACAATTATACCCTCTTTCCTTAGCTAGGAAGCAGTAGTGTGAAGATTTTCTTGCAAGTCTGATTCTTAAAAAACAAAAAAGCTTTGTGCCAAAGTCACTAGTTAAGTCAGAGAAGAAGGACTGAGGATGATGACCTTCCTTCAGTGACAGAGAAAGATGAAAATGGTTTGAAGTAAGAAAAAAAAAAGTAAATATAGAGATTCATTAGACAGTCTAAGGTTGTAATGGAAGGTGACTTTCTTTTCCTTACTATTAAAAAAAAATTCTTAGCAATTCTTAGAACTGGTTTGGTTCAGTTATTGATGGTATGGTAACCGTGGTCTAGGACATCTTGAAGACAGAAGAGAGAACTAAATGATCCCTTATAGTTTCTCTCAGTCCAGTGATCGAGTTTAGAACAGCAGACAAATGTAGAAAGCATACTTAACTTTATAGAAATTAAGAAAAACCGATAGTCAGGGAACAACCTGGATTTATTCTTCAGGTTATCTAATTTGTGAGGAATGGTATCTCATTCTCTTGTCCTGTTGTTATTGGTTGCTGTTGAGTTGATTTTGACTCATGGTGACCCCGTATGTTACAGAGTAGAACTGCTTCACAGGATTTTCTTGGCTGTAATCTTAATGGAAGCAGATCGCTAGGACTTTTCTTCCATGGTGCCACTGGGTGGGTTTGAACTGCCAACTTTTAGGTTAGCAGTCAAGTGCAAACGATTTGTGCCACTTGGGAACCTTTCCTCTCATTCTACATGATCTTAAAAGTTTTTCATCCCAAGCTGAGAGTGGCAACTTGGAGTACATATTGCTGTCTGCTGTGTTGGGATGGATTCTGGGGTCACGTGCCATCAGTGGGAAGAAAGGCCTTGGGTGATTAATGATGTCAGGAGGGAAGGATAATGGCTGTGTGTCCACCATCCAGATTTTAGACCAGGGTTGGCAAGCTTTTTCTGTAAAGGACCAGACCATATTTTAGGACCAGTAAATATTTTAGGCTTTGCAAGGCATACGATCACTGTTGGAACTACTGACCTCTGCAGTTGTAGTGCAAAAGCAACCATAGACAGTATCAAAGTGAAAACAAATGAGCGTGAATTTGTTCTAACAAAACTGTTTGTAAAAGCAGACAGCAGAATTTGGCCCATGGGCCATAGTTTGCCAACCCCTGTTCTTTAGACTATTAACCAAATTGTACAACTGAGCCAGAGTTACTGGTTCTCTGCTAATGCCAACATGTTTTCTCCAGACAGTCTCGTCTTTTTGTAGACATTTGACATGCTATAGAATCTGCAATACTTCCACTGAGATTCTTTGACAACAAATGTTCCCAAGGGGAAATGCTGACAAAGGAAGAAGCCTATGCTGGAGTAAAAGCTGATGCTTTCTCAAGGCAAGTATTTGGGCAGCAGGACTTGAAATGTATGTGTACAGCCCTGGCTACGTTGGAAGTAGATTTCTGGAGGAATTGTCAGAGCATAAAATTAGATCTAGTTGGGAAGGAATGCAAGCCCCATAGATATGCCTAAGCCGAGGCAGCAGAATGAAGAAAATTAACACTGGCATAACTTAGGAGCTTCAAAAGTACAGTATTTTTCAAAAGAATCAGTGCCTCTTGAGAAAGGTATTTTGTGTAGTTTACTCAGTCTTTTCTGCTTGAGTAGATTAGAAACTCATCCTGTACAATCCAAATAAAATGTCACCAATTTCAACAATTTCTCCTATTATTAAGCTTCCAAAAATCCTGCCAAATCACACCTGCACAGGCCTGACTCTGAACAGAGTGCCATTGTGAGTGTACTTTCCAGAAAGGAAACTTTAATCCATTCCTGGTCAAAAGGAAATTCTAGTTTCCTGGCAAGACAGTCATACATTTTGGCCTAAGTGCGGGCCGACTCAGTAAGTTCTGTGTTAGGAGATTTGAGCACTGTAGGTCCATATATTGAAAAACTTACAAAATTTACTGAAATGCTTGAGATTTCCAAATTACATAGTCTTTAAAGCATTGTATCTCAAATATGCAAAACAAAGGCACAGAGTGAAAAGGAAAGTAAAAAAAGATGCTAAGGAAAAAATTTCAGTTTTTAGCAGAAAAAGAATGGGAATAATACTATGACTACTACTTTGGAATGTCAGTTGTAAGAAAGATGCCAAGATTATTTTTGAATTTCAGGATGAATCTGATATTCAAGGCCTTCAGTGTGATGATTTTTATGGCATGATCTTTCCCATCTCAGTAGCTCACCGTTGTGGGATAGAAATCATTTCTGATTTTGAAGTGAAGTGTATATTTGGAACTAATGCCAAGAGCAATAAATAGTAAAGGAGCTAGAGAGAATTGAACACCACAGAAATATAGCAGGGCTCACTTTTATACATTGTAACTCAGATGTGCACAAAAAGGTAATGTCCTTTATTTCTCTCCAATTAAGTCTGAAGGGAAGGCCACTAGAACACTTATTTTTGCTACTGATAAGAAATACACACACACATATGTACACTCACACACAATCCTATCCCTAAAGGTAACACGATCTCCTGGGCTGTTTCTCTTTCCCAAAAGGTCTCCCTCATCTTCTTCCTTTCCAGTTGGCATCCAGTGCAAGGAGAAGCTTCGTGGCATCTAGGAAGATGGCGGTTGGTGCAGAGCTGTGTTTCTCTGCCTCTCCCTACTGATGTCTGGTTTCCCTCTGGTCTTTGAGTTTTTGTGCCAACTTCATCTCATACTGAAGTGCTGTGGCTGTTGTTTCTTGAGGTCTGTACTCTTGGTGTGGCTAGAGATGACCTCCTCTGTCCCACCCCACTGCTGATGTCACTTTTCTGGTAGAGCCTCTGAGTCTTAACCAAGCCCTGTCTCCAAACCCTGCCTTAGGCCCCTGACTCACTGCTTCAACATGGGGATGCCAACTCCACAGCTTGCCCATACATACTCTTACAGATGGAATTGTGTCACCCACCCCCCAGATACGTGTTAAATTCCTGATCTTTGTGTCTGTGGATGTTATCCTGTTTGAAAATAGTTTCTCTTTTGATAGGTTACTGAGGAAAACCAGTGTAAGGTGGATCTTAAACAATCCCTTCTGAGTTATAGAGAGACCAGAATAGACACACACACATACAGAGAGACGAGAAAGACAGACAGCAGAGACAGATGATTCTATAAGGATTGCGGGTAGCTACTAAAACTGAACTAAAGAGGAAGGACCTCCCCCTGGAGCCATCCTGTATTCAGGCTTCCAGCTTCCTGAACTTTGAGAAAAGAAATTCCTCATCTTTAAAGCTACCCACTTGGGGGTATTTGTGTTACAACAGCACCAGGTAACCAAAACACACACCAAGCAGCCGTTTGTATTCTGATGCAGTTGCCCCAAGTTGCCCTGGGTCACCCTGGAAGGTTGGCTCCTCCCAAGGAAGCAGATGGGAAGTTGGGTGGCCTGCTTTACCTCTTCTTGACCTTTTTGGAGCTTCTGTATTCTTAAAGCTCCACTCAATCCAGCTCTACCCAATCTAGCATTGGGATGCTCAGTTCCCAAGGGATCCTAGTCTAGTCCTAACCCTCATGTTGTTTCTTGTTAGTTGCCATCAAGGAGGCTCTGACTCCTGGCGACCTTACGTATAACAGAAAAAAACGTTGCCCAGTCCTGTGCCATCTTTATAATCATTTGAGTCCATTGTTTTAGCTGTTGTGTTGTGCCTTCCAACCTAGGCGGCTCATCTTCCAGCCCTACACTGGACAGTATTCTATTGTGATTCATAGGCTTTTCATTGGCTAATGTTTAGAAGTAGATCACCAGGCCTTTCTTCCTAGTCTACCTTAACCTGGAAGCTTCACTGAAACCTGTCCACCATGGGTGATATCTTAGTCATCTAGTGCTGCTGTAACAGAAGTAACACAAGTGGCTGGCTTTAACAAAGAGAAATTTATTTTCTCACAGTCTAGTAGGCTACAAGTCCAAATTCAGGGCATCAGCTCCAGAGGAAGGCTTTCTCTCTGTCAGCTCTGGAGGAATGTCCTTCTCGTCAGTCTTCCCCTGACTAGGAGCTTCTCTGCGCGGGAAACCCAGGTCCAAAGGACGCACTCTGCTCCCGGCACTGCTTTCTTGGTGGTATGAGGTCCCCCACTCTGCTCGCTTCCCTTTTTTTTTTATCTCTTTGAGAGATGAAAGGTGGTGCAGACCACACCCCAAGGAAACTCCCTTTACATTGGATCAGGGATGTGACTTGGGTAAGGGTGGTATTACAATCCCACCCTGTCTTGGTCATCTAGTGCTGCTCTAACAGAAATACCACGAGAGGATGGTTTCAACAAAGAGAAATTTATTCTCTTCACAGTCCAGTAGGCTACAAGTCCAAATTCAGGGCATCAGCTCCAGGAAAAGGCTCTCTCTCTCTGTCGGTTCTGGAGGAAGGTCCTTGTCATCAGTCTTTCCTTGGTCTGGGAGCATCTCAGCGCAGGAACCTCAGGTCCAAAGGACGCGCTCTGTTCCCAGCACTGCTTTCTTGGTTGTATGAGGTTCCGAATGTGTCTCTGCTCACTTCTCTCTTTTATATCTCGAAAGAGATTGGATTAAGATACTATCTAATCTTGTCAACCTCATCAGTATAACTTCATCATAGTGATAGAATTTACACCACATAAGGAGAGCACATATAACCTCATCATAGTGATAGAGTTTACAACACATAAGGAAATCACATCAGATTATACAATCATACAATATTGGGAAGCATGACCTAGCCAAGTTGCTACACACATTTTTGGGGGGACACGTTTCAATCCATGACAAACCCTAATCCTCTAACATAAAATTGCAATCACAAAATGGAGGACAACCACACAATACTGGGAATTATGGCCTAACCAAGTTGACACATATTTTTGGGGGACACAATTCAATCCATGACAGGTGACTCCGCTGGTTTGGAAATACAGGTGGCATAGTTTCCAGTGTCATAGCAACACGCACGCCACCACAGTAAGACAAACAGATCCACCGTCAAATCTCTCTTCCTCTCCTTACTGATAAGATTTCTACTTCTTGCCTGATAGGGACTACCCTGTATCATATCCTTTTCTTTCACTCCACAGCAGACATTTGTTCTTCTTCTTCTTACCCTTCCCTCCCATGCCCTGTAAACATCAAGTGACCAGCCACCCTGGTTTGCCTGGGACTGTCCTTGTTTTAGAACTGAAAGTCTCATGTCCTGGGAAACCCCTTAGTCCTGGGAGAACTGGGATAGTTTGTTACCTTCCCTGTGATCATGAACCTTGTGACCAAAGAGCTTTAGGGGAAGAATAAAATAGATTACTTAGAAAGAAAATGCATGGGGAAGTACAGAACTACAAAACATTTTTCTTCACTACACAAGTACTGGAGGAAGGTTTGTTTGTATTATACCTAGCAGCTACTTTATTGCAAAAGGAGTTGGTGTCATTACAGAATTAGAAACTGGCCAGAAGCTGATTTGTTGAAAGTAAAGTGGCTGCCACATTTGTTAAAAACTTTCTTTTCATGGTATAAGTTTTTCAGTCCAGAAAGCTAATCAAATTCAATTTTTTTTTGGGAGGGGGGTTAGTTTTTTTTTTAAATAAACATTATTTTTAGAGACAGTTTACAGAAAAATTGTTTAGAAAATAGTTTCCATTTACCCATCCCCTTTACCACGTTTTTTCTCCTGTTAACCATCTTGCACTGTTGTGATACATTTATTACAATTGATGGGCCGATACTGATACGTTATTATTAACTGATGTCTATAGTTTCCTAGGACTCACTTTGTGTGTGGTACAGTCCTATAGATTTTTAAAAATTGTGGTAAAATATATATAACAAAACATTTGCCATTTTAACCATGTTTAAGTGTACAATTCAATGATTTTAATTACATTCATCGTATTGAACAACCATCACCACTGTCCGTTTTCAGATGATTTTCTTCTCCCTTACTCATTTTTAGGGAGCCTAGTGGTGCAGTGGTTAAAAGCTTGGCTGCTAACCAAAAGGTTGGCAGTTTGAATTCACCAGCTGCTCCTTGGAAACGCTATGGGGCAGTCCTATTCTGTCCTGTAGGGTTGCTATGAGTTTGAATTGACTCAATGGCAACAGGTTTGGTTTTGGTTTTGGTTTTTATCCATTTTCAATCCCCTAAACGGAAGCTGCAGCCCTGGTGGTGCAGTGATCAAGCAGTTGGCTGCTAACCCAAAGGTCCATGGTTCGAACCCCCCAGTGGCTCCGCAGGAGAAAGACGTGACAGTCTGCCTCCACAAAGATCTGCAGCCTTGGAAACTCTTAAGAGTTCTACTCTGTCCTGTAGGGTTACTATGAGTCGGATTTGGTTTTTTTTGGTTTTAAATAGAAACTTACTACCCCTTAAGCAATAATTCCCCATTTCTCTCTCCCACCTGCCACTGGTAACCACTAATGAACTTTGCTCTCTGTGAATTTGGCTATTTTAGATAATTCATATAAATGGGGTTATACAGTAGTTATCCTTTTGTGTCTAATTTATTTCACTTAGCATAATGTTTTCAGGGTTCATCTATGTCGTAGCACGTATCAGAACTTCATTTCTCTTTATGGCTGAGTAATACCCATCCATTGTATGGATATACCACTTTTTGTTTATTCATTCATCTATTGATGAACACTTGTATTGTTTCCACCTTTTGGCTATTGTGAATAGTGCTGCAGAGAACACTGACATACAAGTATCTGTCTGAGTCCCTGCTTTCGATTCTTTTGGGTATATACATAGGGGAGGAATTGCTGGGTCATATGCTAATTCTATGTTTCACTGTTTGAAGAATCTCTAAACTGTTTTACGTAGCTGCTGCACCATTTTACATTCCCACCAGCCATAATGAGGGTTTCAGTTTCTTCACATCCTCACCAATACTTGTTATTGCAGTTTTTCTGGTATTAGCCATCTTAGAGGATGTGAACTGGTATCTCATTTTCTTTTGGTTTGCATTTCCGTAATGATTATTGGGAAGAAAGGCTTAATGATCTGCTTCCAGAAATCAGCCGGTGAAAACCCTGTGGGTCACAACAGTTGCATTGGCAACTGGCTGTGGGGATGGTGCAGGACGGGGCAGTGTTTTATTTTGTTGTTCCTGGGGTCACCACGAGTTGGGGACCTACTTGATGGCAGCTAACAACAACCCTGCTTAATGACGTTGAACAGCTTTTCCATGTGCTTATTGCCGTTTTTATATCTTCTTTGGAGAAATGTCTATTCAAGTCCTTTGCCCATTTTTTAAAAAAACTTATTGTGCTTTAGGTGAAAGTTTATAGCACAAATTAGTTTCTCATTCACAAATTTATACACAAATTGTTTTGTGACTTTGCTTCAATCCCCGCACTGTGTCAGCACTCTCTCCCTTTCCATCCCGGATTCCCTGTGTCCATTCGTCCAGTTTTCCTGTCCCTGCCTTCTCGTCTTTGCTTTTGGGCAGGTGTTGCCCGTTTTCTCTTGTAACTTGATTGAACTAAGAAGCATGTTCCTCACTTGTGCTACTGTTTGTTTTATAGGCCTGTCTAATCTTTGGCTGAAAGGTGAACTTCGGGAGTGGCTTCAGGTCTGAGTTAGCAGGGTGTCTGGGATCCATAGTCTCAGGGATTCCTCCCATCTCTGTCAGACCTGTAAGTCTGGTCTTTTTTGTGTGAATTTGAATTTTGTCCTGCATTTCTGTCCTGCTCTCTCTGGGACCTTCTATTGTGATCCCTGTCAGAGCGGTCGGTGGTGGTATCCAGGCACCATCTAGTTCCTCTGGGCTCAGGCTGGTGGAGGCTGTGGTTCATGTGGTCCGTTAGCCCTTTGGACTAATACTTTCTCTGTGTTATTGTTTTTTTCCGTTCTCCTTTGCTCTGGACAGAATGTGACGAATACATGTATCTTAGATGGTCCTTTGCAAGCTTTTAAGACCCCAGGTGCTACTCACCAAAGTAGGATGTGGGACATTTTCTGTATGAACTATGTTATGCCAATTGAACTAGATGTCCCCCAGACTACGGCCCTCAAATTCAAATTTTTGAGCAACTTTGAGTCGTTTAAGATAGTTTTTTTTTTTTTTGCTGCAAAATTGCTCTTAAATCGAGTCCTGAAATAGGTCTTAAGAATGGACATATAAATGGATATTTTCATTGTGAGAAGCAAAGCAACATTCATTCAGTTTCTATTATAATAATGTCTGAAATTGAATTTAAAAATGAGGATGGAAGTGAAACCCATTAGCAGAGTCTCCAAACTATATTTGATGTGGTGTAGTCAGAGGAAGTGGGCAACTTCTCATCTGTTTGGGTGTGATAGCTCTTCATGTCAACACAGGCAGCTGGGATGGGCCAGCCTGTGAGTGTCATGTAGCGACTGGGAGGCAGAAAACAATGGGCCTTTGTCTCAGGCCAGTCAATATCTTAAAGGCACATGCAAAGCTCAGCAATGACTCAGACAACAGCCAGCTTCAAAGTTTCTAAGACAAGGGAACTGAGTTCCAACTCAGGTGGGTGTGGCTGAAGCACAGGTGAGAGGACATGACTACTGGGGGGAAGGATGACTGAGCCAGGTAGATAGGTGTTCAACATCTAGCAGGACTTGTCTTAGGGTAGCAGGACAGGATTCAAAATAGGAAAAGACCAGCAATAGCAAGAAGAGAGAAGTTTGCTCCTGGAATGGGCAAATGGAAGCAGGAAAGTTATAACCCAAGTGACTGCTTGGGAACCCTGTGGTCTTCAGTGGGTGTGATCAGAAGCTGCCAAGACTTAGGCTGTAGCACAAGTCTCCTTATCTTGTACTCTAACAGTTTATTTTGGACACTGGGACTGGATAAGCCTTCAGGTGAGGAAACCTGTGAGGGGCTGGAGGAGGTAAAGGCAGGTAAATAGGATTAGGGACATAGCTGCCCAAGTGCCCTTTTATTAAATTAGCTTAGAGGCTTCCTACTGCTACAGGAAATCTTGTTTTACCAGTCTTAGACTGAAGTATGAATTTAAGAGCCAGAAGTGATCTGTTCATTTATATATTCATTATTAATAAATACATACGGAGTGATTCTCTGTTATTTACCTGTGTTAGATACTGAAGATACATAAAAACTTAGAGCACCCTGAAGGAGGAGTTGTACGCTTGTAAGAGGAGTCAGACAAGTAGACTGACACTTAGGCCAGGGTGGGTAGGAGTGTCAGAGTGTGATAGAGGCATTCTGGAGGGGCACCCAATCAGTCTAGACTGGAGGGTCAGTGAGAACGCTCAGCCAGTATACCCTCATTCTGCAGTTGAAGAGCAGAAAGATTAAGTAAATGATTTCCGGTCACATCAAACGGCAAGGCTTAAGTCTCCTGTGGCAAGAACATTGTCCACTGGCTGACCCTAGGTGCCTGCTCAGGCAAAGCCTAGCAAAGCCTTCACTGGGACCTGTGGCCCCACCTCCTCCTGGAGGGCTGCAGAGTCTTAGCCCCTCAACCCCTCCAGGGGACATCAGCACAGGCACACAACTCCCATGAGTGACTCCACACAAGGTCAGGTCGTTATGTCCCCATTTGCAAGGCTGCTGTCATGCTTGTCCTATATAAAATGGTGGAGATGGGGACCCCCTCCTGGAGCAAAACTCAGGAGATGTCCTGGCCTCCACGTATTTCTTCTTGGAACGATGACGACTTGGAGGGCTGTGTCTTCATCTTACACATTCTCCGCGCTGCATAGTGTTACAGTGTTTGCTTCCATACATCGCGCCATGCTTACATCTGCCTCTGCCATAAATTCAACACAGAGACAAATTAATTTTCAGGATGAACCTCTGAATGGGCGTATAAGCAAACCCATGCACATCCAGAATTTGATGAACTCAATGTTGCTTACTTTTATTAACAGATTGGAAAGTAGAGGATCATGACACTACTTCCACACGATAACCGTCATTAGGAAATTGACCTATGAGTATTGTATGTACTAAGTGTTCTGGTTACCTTAGGTAAGAATAAAAAAGGTATAACGCTTATTCTCCTGAAGTGCAAAGCTATTTAGTGGAACAACCCCACAGTGCTGGAAAGAGAAGACCTGTGCTTAACTTACAGCTCTGCCGCTGTGAATGTGGGCAAGTCACTGAACATTTTACTGCCTTTAAAATCAAGCTGATGAATATGTTAAGGTTGCTTTCATAATTAAATAAAAAACAAACATTGTAGCATAATACAGATCCTGGAACAGAGGTGGTGGCTCATCAATTTTTGTGAAATTCAGTAATACTAACACGTAAGCATTAATAGTGAAGAACACAAAACAGCATATAATCAAGTGCTAAATTGTGTGGAACACAATGGAGGAAGGCTTATTCACACGTGGGCTTGATGAAAAATTAGCTGTCACATCGGGGTAATGAATTTCACATGGACTCAGTCACAGGATGCAGCCATTTGGATGCAGAATCCATAATTTCAGTTTTGCATCAGATAAAAAGTATTTGCATTTTTCTGATTATAAAAGCAATATAGACTCATAGAAAGTATAAGAAATACAGAAATGCTTAAAATCAAATCAACCATGAAAATCACTCCTGGAGATAGTCATAATAAATATTTTCTATGTGTATTCTGGAGCCCTGGTGGTGCAGTGGTTAAGAGTTTGGCTGGTAACCGAAAGGTTGGCAGTTCTAATCCACTAGCTGCTCCTTGGGGGAAACCTTACGGGGTAGTTCTACTCTTTCTTATAGGGTTGCTATGAGTCGGAATCGACTCGGCGCAGCGGGTTTTTTTTTTAGTATGTAGCCTGCTTTTTTTTTTTTTTAATGTATCCCACTTATTTTTAACTTGCATTGTGTGGTGAGAAAGTTCTCGTTTCATTTTATGTCCTTTGAAAACAGTATTTTCAATAAATGTGAAATACAATATTTCATTCATAGATGTCTCTGACAGACCAGTAAGTCTGGTCTTTTTTTGTGTTTTTGAATTTTTTCTCCCTCTCTGCCTGGGACCCTCTGTTGTGATCTCTGGCAGAGCAGTCGGCGGTGGTAGCTGGGCACCATCTAGTTCTTCTGGGCTCAGGCTGGTGGAGGCTATGGTTCATGTGGTCCGTTAGTTCTTTGAACTAATATTTTCCTTGTGTTTGTGCTTTTCTTCATTCTCCTTTGCTCTGAACCTGATGGGACCAATAGATGTAGCTTAGATGACTGCTCACAAGCTTTTAAGACTGCAGATGCTACTCACCAAAGTAGGATGTAGAACATTTTCTTTATGAAGTACGTTATCCCAATTGATCTAGAAGTCCCCCAAGACCATGGTCCCCAGTAACTCAGTCCCTCAGGGTGTTTGGATGTGTCTGGGACGCTTCTATGACTTTGCCTTCGTCAAGCTGTGGCCACTTCCTCTATATTTTGTTATCTTTCCCTTCATTAAAGTTAACAGTTGTTTGTTATCCAGTTACTGATTTCCCCTACTGACCCCTCCTCCCTCATAACCATCAAAGATTGCTTTTTTTCTGTGTGCAAATATTTTCTTGGGTTTTTATGATAGTCGTTTCATACCATATTTGTCCTTTTGTGATTGACTTATTTGACTCAGCATAATGCCCTCCAGATTCATCCATGTTCTTTATTGTTGCTCAGTATTCCATTATGTGTATGTACCATAATTTGTTTATCCATTCATGTGTTGATGGGCACTTAGGTTGTTTCCATCTGTTTGCTATTGTGAATAATACTGCAGTGATCATGGGTGTGCATATGTCTATTCTGGTGACGGCTCTTATTTCTCTAAGATATATTCCTAGGAATGGGATTGCTGGATAGTATTTCTAGCTTTTTAAGGAGGCACTGTGTTGTTTTCCATACTGATTGTACCATTTTACATTCCCAACAGCAGTGCCTAAGAGTTTCAGTCTCCCCGCAACCTTTCCAACATTTGTTCTTTTCTTTTTTTTTGATTCATGCCAGTAATGTCGGGGTGAGATGGTATCTCATTGTAGTTTTGATTTGCATTTATCTAATGGTTAGTGATCGTGAGTATTTCCTCATGTGTCTATTAGCTGCCTGAATGTCTTCTTTGGTGAAGTGTCTGTTTATATCCTTTGTACATTTTTTAGTAGGATTGTCTTTTTGTTATTGAGGTGTTGAAGTATTATATAGATTTTAGAGATTGGACCGTTGTCGAATATGTCTTGGCTAAATTTGTTTTAGAGATTAGACCCTTGTTGGATATGTCATAGCCAAATTTGTTTTACCAGTCTGTAAATTCTCTTTTTAGTCTTTTCAAGAAGTCTTTTGATGAGCATAAGTGTTTAATTTTTAGGATCTCCCAGTTATCTAGTTTATTTTCTGGTGTTTGTACATTGTTAGTTATGGTTTGTGTTCTGTTTATGACATGTATTAGGACACTTAGCATTGACCTGACTTTTTTCTTCCATGATCTTTATTGTTTTAGGTTTTATATTTAGGCCTTCGATCCCTTTACAGTTATTTTTTGTGTATGGTGTGAGGTATGAGTCCTATTTCTTTTTTTTAACAGATGGATATCCAGTTTTGCCAGCATCATTTGTTAAAAAGACTGCCTTTTCCCCATTTAATGGACTTTGTTTCTTCGTCAAATAGCTGACCATAGGTGGATGGGTTCACATCTGTGTTATTGATTATGTTCCATTGGTGTGTGTGTATGTCGTTATATCAGTAACAGGCTGTTTTGACTACTGTGGCTATATAGTAATTTCTGAGATCAGGTAGTGTGAGGCCTCCTACTTTGTTCTTTTTCTTCAATGACGCTTTAGTTATCTGGGACCTCATTCCTTTCCATGTAGAGTTGGTGATTAGTCCAGTGACCGACCTGATGGGGAACACAACAGAGTCCCTGATGGAGCAGGAGAAAAGTGGGATGCAGAACTCAAATTCTAGTAAAAAGACCAGACTTAACGGTCTGACTGAGACTGGAGGGATCCCAGAAGACATGGCCCCTGGACTTTCTGTTAGCCCAAAACTAAAACCATTCCCGAAGCCAACTCTTCGGACAAAGATTAGACTGGACTATGAGACATAAAATGATACTTGTGAGGAGTGTGCTTCTTAGCTCAAGTAGATACGTGATACTAAATGGGTGGCTCCTGTCCAGAGGTGAGATGAGAAGGCAGAAAGGGACAGGAGCTGGTTGAATGGACACGGGAAATCCGGGGTGGAAAGGAGGAGTGTGCTGTCACATTGTAAGGGAGCAACTAAGGTGAAATAACAATGTGTGTATAAATTTTTGTATGAGAAACTGACTTGAACTGTAAACTTTCACTGAAAGCACAGTTAAAAAAAAAAAAAGGTGGTATTAGTTTTCCAATCTCATTAATGAATGCTGTTGGTATTTGGTTTGGGATTGCATTATATCTGTAGATCACTTTGGTTAGAATTGACATTTTCACAATGTTGAGTCTTCCTATCCATGAGTATGGTATGTTTTTCCATTTCTGTAAGTCTCTCTTGGTTTCTTGCAGTAGTGTTTTGTAGTTTTCTCTGTCTAGGTCTTCTACATCCCTGGTTAGGTTTATTTCTTAGTATTTAATCTTTTTAAGGGCTATTATAAATGATATTGTTTTCCTGATTTCCTTTTCATAGTTATCTTTATTGGTGTGTAGGAATCCAGCTAATTTTTGTATGTTTATCTTGCATCCGGTGACTCTGCTGAATCTTTCTATTAGTTTCTCATGGAGTCTTTTGGGTTCTCTATGTATAGTATTATATTATCTGCAAATGGGGACAGTTTTACTTCTTCCTTACCAATTTGGATTCCCTTTGTTTCTTTTTCTTGTCTTATTGCTCTTGCTAGGGCTTCCAGCACAGTGTCAAAGGCCATCCTTGTCTTGTTCCCGTTCTCAAGGGGAATGCTTTCAGCCTCTCTCTGTTGAGAATGATGTTGGCTTTTGGTTTTGTATAGATGCCTTTTATTGTGTTGAGAGATTTCTCTTCTAATCCTATTTTATTGAGAGTTTTTATCAGGAATGGATGTTGGACTTTATCGAATGCCTTTTCTGTGTCGATTAAGATGATCATGTGATTTTCTTTTGGTTTATTTATGTGGTGGATTATGTTGATTGATTTTCTAATGTTGAACCACCCTTGCATACCTGGTATGAATCCCGCTTGGTTGTGGGGTATTATTTTTTTGATATGATGCTGAATTCTATTAGCTAAAATTTTGTTGAGAATTTTTGCATCTATATTCATGAGAGATATTGATCCATAATTCTCTTTTTTGTGGTGTCTTTGCTTGGCTCTGGTATCATAAGAATTAGTTTGGGAGTATTCCTTCCTTTTCTATGGTCTAAAATAGGTTCAGTAGTACTGATGTGAGCTCTTACCTGCATGTTTGATTGACTTCTCCAGTGAAGCTGTCTGGGCCTGGGCTTTTGTTGTTGTTGGGAGTTTTTTTTAATTACCTCTTCAGTCTCTTCTCTTGTTATGGGTCTGTTCAGATTTTCTATTTCAGTTTGTGTTAGTTTAGGTCGGTAGTGTATTTCTAGAAATTTTTCTATTTCCTCTTGGTTCTCAAATTTGTTGGAGTACAGTTTTTCTGTTATGATCCTTTTTATTTCTGTTGGGTTTATTGTAATGTCCCCCATCTCATTTCTTATTTGGATTACATGTTTCTTTTCAAAGAACCACCTTCTGGTTTTGTTGATTATTTCTATTGTTTTTCTCTTCTCTATTTTATTTATTTTTGATCTAATCTTTATTATTTCCTTTCTTCTGGTGGCTGTGGGCTTCTTTTGCTGTTCTCTTTCTATTTGATTGAGTTGTAGGTATAACGTTTTAATTTTGGCCCATTGTTCTTTTTTGATGTGTGCATTTATTGCTATAAATTGACCTCTGAGCGCTGTCTTTGTTGTGTCCCAAAGGTTTTGGTATGATGTGTTTTCATTCTCATTTTATTCTAGAAATTTTTTTATTTCCTCCATGATTTCCTCTATTACCTAGTTGTTTTTAAGCAAGGTGTTATTCAGTTGCCATGTATTTGGTTTTTTTCCTCGCTCTTCTTGTTATTGATTTCTGCTTCAATGGTGTCGTGTTCAGAGAGAATGCTTTGTATTATTTAGATATTATGTATTTTATTGAGGCTTGCTTTGTGGCATAAAATGTGGTCTATTCTGTAGAATGTTCCATGTGCATTGGAAAAGAATGTATACTTTGCTGCTGTTGAATGGAGTGTTCTATATATGTCTGTGAGGTCAAGTTGGTTGATTTTGGCCTTTAGATCTTCTGTATGTTGAGTTTCTTTCTAGATCTTCTATCCTTTACTGATAGTGGTGTGTTGAAGTCGCCTGCTATTATTGTGGAACTGTGTATTTCTCTTTTCAGTGCTGTTAGAGTTTGTTGTATGTATTTTGGAGCCCTGTCATTGGGTACGTAGATATTTATTAAGGTTATATCTTCTTGTTGGATTGTCCCTTTAATCATATAATGTCCTTCCTTGTATTTTATGGTTGATTTTTCCTTAATGTCTATTTTATCTGAGATTAGTATGGCCACTCCTCTTTTTTGGTTACTGTTTGCTTGATATATTTTTTCCATCTTTTTATTTTTAATGTATTTATAGCTTTTTGTCTAAGTTTGTTTCTTATAGACAGCATATTGATGGGCCTTTTTCTTTTTTGTCCATTCTGCCACTCTCTTGTCTTTTTACAGGTGAACTTAAGCCATTTACATTTAGTGTGATTGTCGATATGTATGAGTTTATTGCTGTCATATTGTGCTTTTTTTGTGGTCCTGATGCTTTCTTTGTTACTCTTAGTTTCCTGTGCTGAATTCTTTTTGCTTGTGGATTTTCTTTTCTTATCTTTCATTATTACAGATTTTGTGTTTACTGAGTCTTTATATTTTTCTCCTTTTTTATTCTGTTGAATAGGTTTGTTAACTTTCTTTGTGGTTACCTTGAAATTTATCTTTATCTTCCTAAGTTTGAACTCTTTTATTACTTGCTATCAACTTGACTTCCTCTTCTATTGAAAGTTGTATACCTACACCGTTTATTCCCCCTATTATTGTTTTGACGTTGTTGCC
This sequence comes from Trichechus manatus latirostris, assembly GCF_000243295.1. NCBI lineage: Eukaryota > Metazoa > Chordata > Mammalia > Sirenia > Trichechidae > Trichechus > Trichechus manatus. Next base: position 2,236,869 of record NW_004444045.1, read on the forward strand.
ATTTACAGATTGATGTCTCTGTTCCCCTGTTTTAAGTCTTTTAGCTTTGTTTTATTATTGGGAGTTCTTTACCTAGGTTGGTATCTGGCTGATGGCTGTACTGTGTCCTAGACTCCAGTTGTTTTCTTATGTTTTGGTTATCTAACTGAAGGACTACCTTTAATATTTCTTGTAAGCTTGGTTTGGTTTCTACGAATTCCCCTAATTTTCATTTATCTGGAAATGTCCTAATTTCACCGTCATATTTAGGAGAGAGTTTTGTAGGATATATTATTTTTGGTTGGCAATGTTTTCTTTCAAGGTTTTATATATGTCATCTCATTGTCTTCTTGTCTGCATAGTTTCTGCTACGTAGTTTCCCCTTTGTAAGTGACTTTTCATTTTTCTCAAGCCCCTCTCAGTATTCTTTCTTTGTTTTTGGTTTTGGCAAGTGTAATTATGATATGTCTTGCTGACTTTCTTTTGGAATCTGTCCTATATGGGGTTCATTGAGCTTCTTGGATAGTCACTTGTTCGTCTTTTGTGATATTTGGGAAGTTTTCTGCCAGCAAATCTTCAACAATTTTCTCTGTGCTTTCCATTTTCTCCCCTGTTCTGGAATTCCAGTCACACACAAATGTTTGCTGTCAATTGTGTCCTACGTAATTCTTAGGTTTTCTTCATTCTATTTGCTGATTTTTCTTCAAACAAAGTGATGTCCATGGATTTGTCTTCAGTCTCACTGATTCTGTCTTCTGCTGTTTCAAATTTGCTCCTAAAACCTTCTCTTGAGTTGTCCATTTCTGAAATTTTGTTATCTTTGGATTTCTAGTTGCTGTTTTTGTATGATTTCTAATTATTTATTTTGACATTTTGTTCTTGTATTATTTTCCTGAATTCTTCTATTGCTTTGACTGTGTTTTCCTTGATTTTTTCCTGTGTTTTCCATGATTTTGTCTGTGTTTTCCTTAATCTCTTTCCAAATCGCTTGGAGAGTCCTAAATATTAGTCTTTTGAATTCCAAATTAGATAATTTCACTGCCTTTTCTTGTACCAGAAGGTTATCTGATTCTTTATTTTGCTCACTTGCTGGAGCTGTCTTGTCCTGCTTTTTTATATTTTTGATATTGTCTGCTGTCTCCAAGACATTAAGGTATTATTTTCTTTATTTATTGATTGTATATTTGTTTCATCCTGACTTTTTGTTTTGTTTTGATATGTCAGAGTGGGTAGGCCGAGTGTGCTTTGTTGCTTGCTTGTCTGTAGACACGATAGCTGTCACCACCTTATCTGGTAGGCAGGGCAGTAGCAGGCACGGTGAGCCTGCTTTGCTGTACACTGGTTTGGTAAGGTGGCTGAAGGCAGACTGGGTGAGTGCTGTCTGCCTCCTGATGTTGGTGCAGTGGCGTGGGAACGTTCATAGCCTCTTGCCAGATAGGCAGGGTTGTCAGACGGGGTGTGGCACAGGCTTGCTTTCCACCATTCAGCAGCTGGTTGAGTGGCGGGAGGGGAGGGGTGGTATGGCCCTGGTCAGGTGGCGGCCCTTAGTGCTGGGGACACCCTAGCTGTGGCATTGTGGTGGGGGCTGGTGGGAAGGGGGGTAGGTGGCGTACGAGGCTATTTGGGAAGTAGAAAGATAAGAAAGAAAAATAAAAAATAAATGATGCATTGGTGGGGGCCAGCTGGTGAGGGTGGGGTGGACCCGGTGCAGTGGTGGGCCAGTGCGCAGGTGGCACTCTGTCTGCTACAGCATGGTTTGTGCTGGTGGGAAGGGGACAAGGTGGTGTACGGGGCTAGGTGGGAGGGAGAAAGAAAACGAAGAAAGGGGAAGAAAAGAAAAACAAAATGGCATGGTGTGAGCTGATTGGTGGGAGTGGGGTGGTGGTGGGCTGGTGGCTCTCCAGAGAAAGGGTGAGGGGTGGGAAAGCATGTTTCTCTGGTTACTGGGTGTTCTGTCTCCTGTTGGGTGCTCTGTGGAGTTGCCTTCCTATACTCCCTGTCTGGGGTCATTGCTGGCTGTGTTCCAAGATGGCAATGCTGTGCTGTGTTAGTTGGCAATGGACCTCCACTCCATATCTCTCCTCGTTCTCTGTTTTCTGTCAGTTCCTTCTTTCATTCGGTGTTTGATCTAGTTCTTTGTCACTTCATTTGATGCTTAGGGTTCCAGGACTGATGTTTGTGTCTGTTTTACTTAGTTTTTTTGGTCTTTGCTGCGGAGGGATAGAGTGGTGTGTCTGTTTAGGGTGCCATGTTGGCTATTCTTTCCCCCTTTCCATCTTCTTTTGATGCTTCCTGCATCATACAATATTTTGCCTATAGAATCCTTCATTATTGCAACTCGAGGCTTGAATTTTTTCTTCAGTTCTTTCAGCTTGAGAAATGCCGAGTATGTTCTTCCTTTTGGTTTTCTAACTCCAGATCTTTGCACATTTTATTATAATACTTTTTCTTCTCAAGCCATCCTTTAAAATCTTCTGTTCAATTCTTTTGCTTCATCATTATTTCCGTTTGCTTTAGCTACTTGACATTCAAGTGTAAGTTTCAGAGTCTCTTCTGACATCCATTTTGGTCTTTTCTTTCTTTCCTGTCTTTTTAATGACCTTTTGTTTTCTTCATGTATGATGTCCTTGATGTCATCTCACAACTCATCGAGTCTTTGGTCATTAGTGTTCAGTGCATCAGATCTGTTCTTGATATGGTCTCTAAATTCTGGTGGAATATACTCAAGGTTGTACTTTGGCTCTCGTGGGCTTGTTTCAATTTTCTTCAGCTTCAGCATGAGCTTGCATATGAGAAATTGATGGTCTGTTCTGCAGTCGGCTCCTGGCCTTGTTCTGACATATGATATTGAGCTTCTTCATCATCTTTTTCCACAGATGTAGTTGATTTGATTCCTTCTGGTGAGGTCCATGTGTATAGTCACCATTTATGTTGTTGAAAAAAGGTATTTGCAGTGAATAAATTGTTGGTCTTGCAAAATTCTTTCATGTGATCTCTGGCATTGTTTCTATCACCAAGGCCATATTTTCCAATTACCAATCCATCATTCTTTGTTTCCATCTTTCACATTCCAATCACCAGTAATTATCAATGCATCTTGATTTCATGTTTGATCAATTTCGGAATGCAGAAGTTGGTAACAATCTTCAGTTTCTTTATGTTTGGCCTTAGTGATTGGTGCGTAAATTTGAATAATAGTTGTAGTAACTGGTCTTCCTTGTAGGCGTATGGATATTATCAGATCACTGACAGTGTTGTACTTCAGGATAGATCTTGAAATGTTCTTTTTGACAATGAATGCGGCGCCATTCGTCTTCATTTTATCATTCCTGGCAGAGTAGACCATATGATTGTCTGATTCAAAATGGCCAATACCTGTCCATTTCAGCTTACTAATGCCTAGGATATTGATCTTTACGCATTCCATTTCATTTTTGATGACCTCTAATTTTCCTATATTCATACTTCATACATTCCATGTTCCAATTATTAACGGATGTTTGCAGCTGTTATTCTCATTTTGAATTGTGCCACATCAGCAAATGAAGGTCCTGAATGCTTGACTTCATCCATGTCATTAATGTTGACTCTACTTTGAGGAGGCAGCCCTTCCCCAGTGTTATTTTGAGTGACTTCTAACCGAAGGGGCTCATCTTCCGGCTCTGTATCAGACAATGTTCTACTTCTATTCATAACATTTTCACTGGCCAGTTTTTTAACAAGTAGATCACCAGGTCCGTCTTCCAAGTCTGTGTTGGTCCAGAAGCTCTGCTGCAGCTGCCCACCATAGGTGACCCTCCTGGTATTTGAAATACTGGTGGCATAGCTTCCAGCATCATAGCAACACTCAAGCCACCACAGTATGACAAACTGGCAGATGAGTGGTGGTTTCCTCTCCTAGCTGATATATTTCTCTTAGTTCTATTATCTTGTTTCTGTTTCATTTATCTTCTATATTTTTGTATAAAAAAACAAACAAAACCCGTTACCATCGAGTTGATTCCAACTCATATTCCTTGCTTGTATTTTCTTCTTTCTTGCTTGCTTGTATTTTTGATGTTATAATACAGTTATTTTCATTAGTGTTAATTCTGAATTTTTCAAAAGGATTCTTCGCTCTATATTTATTTGTTAATAAAGTATATACTGTTATTTTTTGTAACCTCTTTACTCAAGGCAAAATGACTATAGTACTTTTGTTTTCTTAGGCTAAACATAGAATTTATTTTTATAACATAGCATTTTAAGTCGAGTATATTTTCATCTCAATTTTATTTACATTTTACATATAATATATATATTAGAATATGCATAGTTGTTTATATAACATAATACTATATATATTTACACATTCTTTTAAGATTGACAGTTACACTCATTTCCGAACAAGCTTTATAACCATTATTTATTTAAACATTTCAGTGCAGGAATATGGCAGTTTATTCTCTGTCTTTTCATTTTCTTTGCCCGTGAATAATAATTTGGCTAGCAACAAATTTCTGACATTAAAACCTTTTCCTGCCAAAAGAGTCCTGACATTGCTCTGTTGAAATTCAGCATTTAATATTTCAGAGAAGTCTGACGCCAGTTTGATTTTTTTTTTTTTTTTTTTACAGACTACCTATTTAAAAAAAAAATCTGGTTGCTTGAAATGTTTTTTCTATTACTCAGTAATCATGAAGCACATGAATGTCTCTCTTTCTTTGTCATTAATTTTTCTTAATATGTGATGGTCCGTTTCCATCCTATATACTTTGCATTTTCTCTTAGGCCATTTTATACCCATTATTAGCTCTCTGGGGGTCCCAGAAGTCCTTCTGTTATCTCTAATTCTCACTTTTCATAACAAGTTTCTGGGAGCTTCTATTCCAGAATTGTAGGTATCTAGTTGGAACCTTCTGTTTGGGCAGGAAACTCCTCCTCAGAACTCTCAAGCTCATGTTTCTCAACAGGACAGGAGCAGGAATCCCTGAGTCCTCTCCACTCATGAGTTAATGAGTGGACAGTGGTGGTAAGGATGACCTGGCCTCTGTGTGTGAATGGGCAGGATATGAACAGAGGTTAATCAGGTCTAGTTTCCTGGATGGGGGATGACCAAGGGCCAGGGAACGATCTGAAGTGTCTAGTTCAGGGGAATGGAGGAGAGCAAGAATGGGATCCAAAGGAAGAGTTTTGCATAGAGTAGAAGAAAGGGAGCAACCACGTTAAGAGAGGCAGAGCCTGCCCAGACCCTGGATTAAAAGTATGCCTGGCCGACAGAACCTTATGTGGTGGTGGAAATATTCTGTGTCTTTTCAGTGTGGTAGCCAGTAGCCCCTGCAGCTGTCAAGCACTGAAGAACTCAATTTTTAATTTTATCTAATTTTAATTACTTTAAATTTAAAATTAAGTAGCCACGTGTGACTAGTGGCCACCATATTGGACAGTACAGCTCTAGAGTGGCTTGGATGGGTGCCTCTATGCAGGAACGGGTAGGGAAGGTGAGAGGTCAACTCCTACTCCATCACCTTCCTATACAGTGAGAATTACCCCACATAGTTGCCAGTAGGTTGACAATAAAACCAAAACCAAACCTACTGCCGTCGAGTCAATTCTGACTCATAGCGACCCTACAAGACAGAGTAGAACTGTCCCCATAGGATTTCCAAGGAGTGGCTGGTGGATTTGAACTGTTGACCTTTTGGTTAGCAGCCAGGCTCTTAACCACTGCGTCACCAGGGCTCCAGGTTGACAGTAGGTCAGTGTTATTATTTGATATTGGAAAGTTTTATCTTTTTCTGGGCATACATAGATATTTTGGTAGAAATTTGGGAATCACTGCATGGAAAAATGTTAAACACCATTTTAAAGTATAAGTCTTCCATTTTCTTTCTTCTTACTCCCTGCTTTCCTTTTTCCCTTCCTTCCTCAGTGTTACAAGATTTTAAATACTGTTAAGAGTCCTTAGGCTAAAGTTTTATTATCAGTGTTTGTTTCTCATACTTTCTTCCACGTTGGACCCTTTGTTAGTTTCCTGGGGCCACCGTAACAAATGGCCACAAACTGGGTGCCTTGAAACCACAGACATTTATTCCGTCACAGTTCTGCAGTCTGGAAGTCTGAAGTCAAGATGTCAGCAGGGCCGCAGCATTCCCTTAGAGACTCCAGGGGGATAATCTGTTCTTGTGGGAAATAAGATGGGCAGAGAAATGTGGGTAGCTTACCCCAGGAGCAACGTGAGCTCTAACTGATTGAGGCACTCTATTTTTTAATTAAAAAATAAAAAATGACAGTTTTCTGTCATTTCTGAGACCTACTTTATTAAAAAAAAAAAAAAACAAGCAAAGAACTTCTTTAGTACTCTTGCACCTGTTTTATAATTATATCTCACAGCTTCAGTGTTTCTTCTGTGAAAATAAGATCTAGGATAAATCAGAATGAATGCTACATTGAATTCATTAATTCCACACATATGTATTGCACTGGCTACATGCCAGGCACTGAGCTAGGTGCTGTCAGGCAAAGAGATGCCCTTTACCTGGACAATATTGCAAAAGAAACAGAGAATGGATTTACACTTATTACAAGTGGTTTCAGCTGCAGAGAGAGAAGAAAGCGTCAGTGGGAATCTGGAGCAGGACTGGTTGACACAACAAGACTGACGTGTTACTCCAAGGTGCAATTGGAAAGCTTTTGGTGTCACTAAAGTCCTCAAAAGACCTCTTTTTCTCCCAGCCTCCTTTTGCCTTAGTAAGCTGTGGCACCAAATTGAAGCAATTTTGTTTTGAGAAGGGATTGAATAAAAAGGAAGAAGACTTTGCAGCATTAAACACTCCAACTCCCCACCCCCACTCCCCTCAAACCATCATGGTGGGGCTGTCCATTATGGAACAGTTGAAAAGATTTGCTTTGACTGTGGCTTTCTAGGAGCTGTCCATCAATGATGCTTCTAAAACTCTTGAGAAACAATTTGTATACAATCAAATTTTTTTTTTCCCCTGGAGAAAGAAAACTAACGATCTTGCTAACTGATGCTTTTTTCTTTGCCAATATTTATCTTGTCCGTGGATCCATGTGTCTCCTCTTCATCATCCCCTAGGGAGAGTCCAAGTTATTTGTAAGAAGATGAGAGGAACGGGTTGGGATGAATACAGATCAAAGGGCCTCTGAAAGAAGAGAGTTGGGGTCAAGTCCTCTGTTTTGTATAACTTCAGCATTTCTTAGCTTTGCTTTGTTCAGATGCCCTGGATTTCTGTACTCTTTGTCTCCACGTTATGATGGAGAGAGGAATGCAGATGGCTGGAATTGGTTTCTGCATAAAGATAGTGCATCCTGTAATCCAAAGTAGATTAGGGTAGATGGTTTAGGGTTGACATGTGGCAGGGCTGGGAGATGCTAGGATGAGAATGACTCCTCATGCATCAGAATGAAAAAGATGCAAAACAAGAGATTAATTGCAAGGGTTCTGGAATGAAAATTGAGACTTGGATTTAGTTCTTGGTCCTAGCATTTAGTCTGTGAGCCTGGTCTCAGTCACAATAATAGTTTGTCATGTCTCTGGTGCTTTAGGCTGTGAGGTAGAATTTCAGACACGATACTCCATTTTCCTGTTACATTTGATGTTTCCTTCTGGCTTTACCCGAAGTCCTCTGCTCTTGGCAACAGCGTTAGGCTGTTCTCTTCTCCAGAGTGGGCATTGATTTTAAACCCGACAGGAGTGGTCCAAGTATAGTCTAACCAGTGACCCATGGCAGGTTTTCAGATGGAGGAATCTTCCCAGAGATGACAATTGTTAACTGAGACAGATAGGCTTGATCTCTAAAGAATCTGAACCAGGAGATCCACAGGGAAGTTGTTAGTTGAGGATGATTGCTGGAGCTGAAGTAGTCATGGCTGGTGTAGTCTGTCTTTGAGCTCGTTGTTGGAAGCAAAAAGAACCTAAACTAGACTAAGCAATATAAAGATACAGTAAACATTTATTAGTTTTTTTTAATCCTTTCATTTCTACATTGATTAATGAAATTGTTCCCTTTTTTGCCTAAGACATCCCCTTTTCGTTGTTTTTTTAGAGCAGCATTTCTCAACGTTTTGATTTCAGGGCCTCTTTCTACTTTTAAAAATTATTGAGGACCCAAAGAGATTTTGTTTATGTGGGTAATAGCTATCAATATTCACTATATTAAAATAAAAGCTGGTAAAATTTAAAATATCTTCTTACTAATTTATTTAAGAAACAGTAAACCCATTATATGTTAATAAGGTAACATTTTATTTATGCAAAAAACGTACTTTTCAAAACAAAAAATAGTGAGTTGTGTATCATTGTTTTATTTTTGTAAATCTCTTCAATGTCTGGCTTACTAGGAGACAGCTGGATCTCTTACCTACTTTTTCATTCAATCTCTTGCAATATGTCTTTTTGATTGAAGCATATGCAAAAAATTCAGCCTCACACAGGCTGAAGTTGGAAAAAAAAGAATTTTAATAGGCCATTTAGATAATTGTGGTTATTCTCCTTTGATACTATACCAAAATGTGACAAGTGGTAGTTTCTTAAAGATTAATTGCAAAATAGATTCTTAAAACCCAATCAGTGAATTTCTTTGTACTCTGCTAAATTAAAATCCATTCATCTTTATTACACTTTGACTGGATCTTTTATCCATGCATGATTATGTAACATTATGCCTTGGCCATTTTGAAAATACTAGTTCATTGAGTTATGCAGGCCTCCATGATGTTAACATGTTTCATTCCAAAATATACAAAAGTCGCATTCATTAATATCAATCCTTATCTCATTAGGGAAGTCTTCAAATATTGGGAAGTTGTCAAGCTCATTGTGGTGGACACAAGTTTTCCCTAATTACAATTTTTGTTGGAAAGCTTGAATTTTATCATTGGCAACAAATATAGTCAGCTGTTTTCCTCAAAGTGACAGGCTTACTTCATTCATTTTGACAAAATATTTTGTCCGATACCCAAGTCTGAATGACCATTGTTTGTTTGTGAGTCGTTCTTAGAGCAAAAAGAGTGTTCCAAGAAGAAGCATCTAGTTTAGGTTGCAACTCAGTTACACAAGGGCTTCTCCTCAAGACAAGCAGTGTACTTAGGTATGCGGCAGAAGAGCATTATGCGTACTTCCCATTACCCACAAAGAATATTAAAAAGGAATGTACTCAAAGGTTGAGACTTAATAAAGTTATTGCTTCATCAAGGACATTCTTCAGTAAAGCTGATATTTTTTTTTCTACAAGTACATGTTGTTGAAAAATACGACACCAGGAGTTTAGAGTCTCTGAGTGGTACAAATGGTTAACACACGTGGCTGCTAACTGAAAGGTTGGAGTCTACCCAAAGGCACTTTCCAAGAAAGGCCTGGCAGTCTGCTTCTGAAAAATCAATCATTGAAATCCCTGTGGAGCACGGTTCTACTCTGACACTCATGGGCTTGCCATGAGTCAGGGTCGATTCAGCGGCCGCTGGTTTTTGTATCATTCGATGCTACTCCCTGCCTTGATTTGTGGAAGGCACCAGCGGTTCTACCCACCATGCGTTTGTACCCACACTGCAAATGTCCACACAATGAAAAAGGCAAATAATGTCTTAGTATTGTTATGAGAATCGTTTTGACCTCTTGCGGAGTCCCAGGAAGTTTTCTGGGGACCAGGGTCTGCTGGCCACACTTGGAGAACTGCCACCCTAGAGGGCAAGGATGGATTTCAGGACATCGGTTTTTAACCTTTTGTGTTTGCATCACACTTTCAGTTACTGGAGATTTGATGACACAAGTGAAGGAATTAAAAAGCAAACACTGGTTTTATGAAAAGTACATTATTAAAAAGTTAAAAAAGATACTAAGTGGCTGAATGAACTTCCTTGAGGATTTTGTGTTTACATCTTTGTAAACGCTACTGTGTAATTTTAAGTCAATATCATGTCAACTATTGCATGACTAGGGAATATGGCATCATACACTTAGGAGAAAGATTGTCTCCCAGTGAAAGAAATCGAATTAGCTTCGAACAGATACAGATATTTCAGATTCATGCAGTTTATGCTTTGGGAATGGGAAGAAAAGAACTGCAAAAGTACACAAAATGTGATTTTTGTGCTAGAGAAATTTCACTAGAAAAGGCATATGATTACAATAAGTAGATGCATAATCACAATGCAGTCCAGGAAAAAGATGTCTAAATTCTAAGATGTTTTTAAAGTCTAAGAATGAACTGTAAAAATCTGAATGGGTAGTTAAGATTTGGAGGGAAAGAAGATTAACTCAAGCTGATTAATCAGCTCATGCTGGTTAATTTCACAGTGTTGGCAAAGGGAAGGCATTTAAATAATACATTATGAGAAAATGCCAGTATGAGAGTGTGTTTAATGGAGAAAAATGTCAACTATATGGACATTGTTAATATTCTATTTTAAAAGAATGATTAATTTTAATGTATGTGGTTGAGTCCATACAATAGAAATGGTCAACTTTTTGTTTTTAAAATCAAAGATCCTTAAGGTGACATCCATTCTATTAAAATAGTGTATTTTTAGGACTACCCCAAACCTCAGAATGTGACATTCATATACAAAGTTATCTCTACCCTCATTCTGAAAATAGAAGATATTTTTGAAGAACTCTTATAATAACAGTTTGGGTGAGAACACTGAAGCCTACTTGTATAGTTTGCTCCATAGTGAAGTGTGGTTTTCTAATACTTTTGACAGTATAGTCATGTAAAATGTTCTTATTTTTTTCCATCCAAAAGAACTGCCACAATCCACAACAGTTTCAGTACCCCAAGGATTTCTCATACCATGAGCAGTAATGGCACATAATACAGTCATTAAAAGGAATGGTATAGCATATATTAATATATATGTTTGTAATGCATAGATGACATATACATATATGTATTACATGTATGTATACATATGTGTATATATGTGTGTGTGTATATATATGTATACATCATTGTTACTGTTGTTAGGTGCCATCCAGTCACTTCCGACTCATAGCGACCCTACGTACAACAGAATGAAACACCACCTGGTCCTGCATCATCCTCACAGTTGTTGCTATGTTTGAGCGCAGTGTTGCAGCCACTGTGTCAATCCATCTCATCAAAGATCTTCCTCTTTTTTGCTGTCCCTATACCTTACCTAGTATGATGTCCTTTTCCAGGGACTGGTCCCTCTTGATAACATGTCTAAAGTATGTGAAACCAAGTCTTGCCATCCTCCCTTCCAAGAAGCACTCTGGTTGTACTTCTTCCAAGACAGCCTTGTTTGTTCTTCTGGCAGTCCATCGTATATTCAGTTTTCTTCACCAATACCGTAATGCAAAGGTATCAATTATTTGATCTTCCTTAACTGTCCAGTTTAGGAATACATATGAGGTGATTAAAAATACCATGGCTTGGGTCAGGTGCACCTTAGTCCTCAAGGTGACATCTTTGCTTTTCAACACTTTAAAGAAGTCCTTTGTAGCAGATTTGCCCAATGTCATAGATTATTTGATTTCTTGATTGCTGCTTCCGTGCGCATTGATTGTGGATCCAGGTAAAATGAAATGCTTGACAACTTCAACCTTTTCTCTGTTTATCATGATGCTGCTTATTAATCCAGTTGTGAGGATTTTTGTTTTCTTTATGTGGAGGTATAATCCATACTGAAGGCTGTAGTCTTTGATCTTCATCAGTAAGTGCTTCAAGTCCTCTTCACTTTCTGAAAGCAGGGTTGTGTCATCTGCATATCGAAGGTTGTTAGTGAGTCTTCCTCCAATCCTAATGCCATGTTCTTCTTCACATAGTCCAGCTTCTCCGATTATTTGCCCAGCATACAGATTGAATACGAATAGTGAAAGGATACAACCCTGACGCACACCTTTCCTGATTTTAAACAACACAGTATCCCCTTGTACTATTCTAAGGACTGCCTCTGGGTCTATGTACAAGTTCCTGATGAGCACAATTAAGTGTTCTGGAATTTCCATTCTTCCCGGTGTTATCCAAAATTTGTTATGATCCACACAGTCAAATGCCTTTGCATAGTCAGTAAAACACAGGTAAACATCTTTCTGGTATTCTCTGCTCTCAGCCAAGATCCATCTGACATCTGCAGTGATATCCCTGATTCCATGTCCTCTTTGAATCTGGCTTGAACTTCTGGCATTTCCCTATCAGTGTGCTGCCGCAACCATTTTGGAATGATCTTCGCAAGATTTTAACTTGTATGTGATGTTAATGATATTGTTTGATAATATCCGCATTCTGTTGGATCACCTTTTCTGGAATGGGCACAAGTATGGATCTCTTCCCGTTGGTTGGCCAGGTAGCTTTCTTCCAGATTTCTTGGCATAGACGAGTGAGTGAGCACCTCCAGCGCTGCATCTGTTTGTTGAAGTATCTCAATTGGTATTCCATCAATTCTTGGAGGCTTGTTTTCTGCCAATGCCTTCAGTGCAGCTTGGAACTCTTCCTTCAATACCATTGGTTCTTGATCATATGCTACCTCCTGAAATGGTTGAACGTCAACCAATTCTTTTTGGTACAATGACTCTGTGTATTCTTTACATCGTCTTTTCATGCATCCTGGGTCGTTCAATATGTTGCCCATAGAATCCTTCATGATTGTAACTTGAGGCTTGAATTTTTTGATCAGTTCTTTCAGCTTGAGAAATACTGAGCGTGTTGTTCCCTTTTGGTTTTCTAACTCCAGGTCTTTGCAGATTTCATTATAATACTTTGTCTTCTCGAACTGCCCTTTGAAATCGTCTGTTAAGTTCTTTTACGTCATCATTTCTTCTGTTTGCTTTAGCTACTCTACATTCAAGAGCAAGTTTAAGAGTCTCTTCTGACATCCATTTTAGTCTTTCTTTCCTGTCTTTTTCATGACCTCTTGCTTTTTTCACGTATGATGTCCTTGATGTCATTTCACAACTTGTCTGGTCTTCGGTCATTAGTGTTCAGTGCATCAAATCTATTCTTGAGATGGTCCCCAGATTCAGGTGGGAGATATTCAAGGTCATATTTTGGTTCTTGTGGACTTGTTTTAATTTTCTTCAGCTTCAACATGAACTTGCATATAGCAATTGATGGCCTGTTCTGCAGTTGGCCCCAGGCCTTGTTCTGACTGATGGTATTGAGCTTTTCTGTCGTCTCTTTCCACAGATGTAGTCAGTCTGATTCTTGTGTTTTCCATCTTGTGAGGTCCATGTGTATAGTCACTGTTTATGTTGTTGAAAAGAGGTATTTGCAATGAATAAGTTGTTGGTCTTGCAAAGTCTATCATGCGACCTCCTGTTTCACTTCTATCCTCAAGGCCATATTTTCCAACTATTGATCCTTCTTCTTTGATTCCAACTTTCACATTCCAGCTTTCACCAGTAACTGTCAATCCCTTTTGATTGCATGTTTGATCAATTTGAGGCTGCAGAAGTCGGTAAAAATATTCAATTTCCACATACTTGGCATTAGTGGTTGGTGCATAGATTTGAAAGATAGTCATATTAACCGGTCTTCCTTGTAGGTGTATGGATGTTATGTTATCACTGACAGCGTTGTACTTTAGGGTAGATCTTGTAATGTTCTTTTTGATGATAAAAATGATGCTGTTCCTCTTCGATTTGTCACTCCTGGCATAGTAGACCGTATGATTGTCTGATTCAGAATGGCCAATACCAGTCCATTTTAGCTCACTATGCCTAGGTTATCAATCTTTATGCATTTCCTTCCATTTTTGATGACTTCCAAATTTCCTGGATTCATACTTCATACGTTTCATGTTCCGATTATTAATGAATGTTTGCAGCTGTTTCTTCTTATTTTGAGTCGTGTCACATCAGCAAATGAAGGACCCAAAAGCTTTACTCCATCCACGTTATTAAGGTCGACTCAGAGGTGGTAGCTCTTCCCCAGTCGTATTTTGGGTGCCTTCCCACCTGAGGGGTTAATCTTCCAGCACTATATCAGACAATGTTTTGCTGCTATTCATAAGGTTTTCTCTGCCCAGTTTTTTCATTAAGTATCTTGCCGGGTCCTTCTTCCTACTCTGTCTTAGTCTGGAAGCTCAGTTGCAACCTGTCTGCCATGGGTGACTTTGTTGGTATTTAAATACCAGTAGCATAGCCTCCAGCATCAAAGCAACATGTGAGCCAGCACAGTACGACAAACGGACAGACATGTAGTAATATATATACACATAGATATAGATTGTGTATACCAAATGTTAACAGTGGTTATCTTTGAGAAGTGGTGAGCATGGGAGTGAGCAAATAGGATTACAGAGAACTTTCACTTTTTACTCTTTTATTTCTGTGATGTTTTATTTTTCCAACAAGTGTATTTTCTTTCAAAAATCAAGAAAAGATATAAAAATGAAAATAATACTGCATTTTGTTTATCGTAGAAAATTTGGAAGCCAAAAGCTATAGAGAAGAAAATAAAAATTTATATCAAGTTCAAAAGAGAAGACACTTACCACTTGAACATTTCCCATATGTGCCATTCTGAGACTTCAGTGACATCCATCATGTTGTGCAACCATCACCAATTCGTTGTTGTTAGGTGCCATTGAGTTGGCTCTGACTCGTAGCGACCTTATGTATAACAGAACAAAATGCTGCCCAGTCCTGCGCCATCCTCACAGTTGTTCCTATGTTTGAGCCTGTTTTTGCAGCCACTGTGTCAGTCCATCTCACTGAGGGTCTCCCTCACTTTTGCTGGTCTTCTACCAAACTGGAAAATATTGTTGTCTATATTTTTACAGCAATAAAAGAAAACAAGCAACTACAATATGCTCTAGGGAGAGCTGTAATATAGGAAATCATAGGTATATCACAAGGACATGTGACAGTGGTTCCTTCTGAAGTCAACTGAAGTCTAATGCTCAGTCAGACTGTGTTTTTATTATAGTAAGTAGTTTGGAAAATGCACGTTCTGTGCTACCTGCTCTTAGGAAATTAGCATTTGGTTAAGGGGGTAACATTAACTCATGAAACGCTAGCAATACCTATAGGAAGGTATTTACTTGAGTTGCATGTCATATACAACATGAAGCATAAGGTTATTGGTGATAATATTCTATAAGGGCAGTGTGTGATGGTAGGCACAGCACTGATGCGTGCTTAAAAGTTCTGGAACAGTTTCATGGAAGACACAGGATTTGGATCAGAACTGACATCAAATGTCTTGGTTTCTGCATCTTACTGTGGATCTATTACTTACTGGTCTCTTGATCTAATTTTTTTGACACCCTGATTTTCATGGTAGAAACAGAGGTACCAGTACTGTATTTTTATGCAAATAATGTGTACCTTCTGCACTTGTTTTCCAACCGCTCCCTCCCCTGAGAGGTATTTTCGTAAGCATGCTATGCCATTTTTTTTTTTTTTTTTTACAGCAACATGTAAGCCAATGAGAACTTCGGGAACGTTTACAGATATATTGAAACTGACCTCTTCTTTCTCTTTTGAATGTGGACTTACAACCAGCTTCATACTGTGAGTGAAAGGTGAAGATTTTGAAGATCTAGGCCCTGACAGTACTGAGCCACTTACCCAGTAACGGTCAGCTGTTCTAGATTTTATGAGTCAATTACAGCTATTTGCTCACGTTTCTGTTACTTGCGACTGGAATGCTTCCTTATTCACGCAGTGGCTTATTTTCCTTCTCAGGCCTGGGCATCAGCCTCTCTTTTTGGCATGAAGCTTATTGTCCTTTGGTGACATCAGATCAGCCTTTTTACTCCCTCGTGTTTCCAGATACTGTGTATACATAGTGAACAAGCACAGAAACATCAGATATTGAAAGAACAGATAAGGAGTGTGTAACGTGAGAATGAGGGGGAACTGGAGGGAAGTGATAAGTTTATCTTCTTTTATCAGAGCTAGTTTTGTTTTGGAGACACGATGTTTATTTTCTGAGAACTCTGAGGACTATGTATTTGGCACGGACCGTTCATTTTTCATCTTCCCCACTAATGTCTTAAGGGAGGGAAAAGATAAATCTGAGTGTCATCAGGATACATATGGCGCTGAGGGCCGCAGTTACTAATTAAGCCTTCTCCAAAGACCCGTTTGGATGCCTCAGCACAGGCAATAAGAGAGACTGGGTAGTCTCTTTTGTTCCTACAAATTAATAGACCCCAAATTATCTTATGGTGACTAGGGTGGTACAAGAGAGCTAAGATACTTCTACAATCCCCCATAGTGCTGGCTAGATGGTAACATCCTGGTTCTCTGATAATTACTACTCTAAGGGGGTAGATGTTTGATTACAATGCTACTGAGGAAACAGAATTCCAGTCGTAGCAAGTCCTGAAACAACTTAAGTGTTGCAGACTAACATCAGATAGAATGCACTTTAACCTTGCCAGAAATAGGAATGTCATTTTCTTGAAACTTAAAGGAAAAGAAAAAAAATTTGTGAAACAGACCATGCTTTAAAAGGTTCTCCTTTGCCTTCCTGAGGTTCATATTTCTACGGAGTCCAGCAGTGAGGCTGTTTACAAAAAATCTGTTTATATTGTTTTGTTTTTCCAAAGGGTTCCTCTGTCCCTTCCTAATTCCTTTTCTTGTCGCACATTGAGAACCTGACAGGAAATTATGAGTGCTTTTCCTGAGTCTGGTCCTGTCCCTGCAACATTCCCTGGGGGAAAAAAATTAAGCCCAAATCATTCCAGAATCCATCTGGATGCCATGAGAATTAACACTTGTTTCTCAGTGTCTTTCCGTCTGCATTCAGACAGCTGAATTCGGGTCTTGTGCTGCAAGTGGTTAACATGCTTAGCTGCTAACTGAATGCCTGGAAGTTCTAATACACCCAGAGGGGCCTTGGAAGAAAGGTCTGGTGACCTACTTCTGGAAAAAACGAGTGATCGAAAACCCTATCGAGCATAGTTCTGCTCTGACACGCGGGGTCATCCTGAGTCAGATTCAACTCCATGGCAATTGTATTTTTTTGGTTTTAAGTCAACAAAACAGACAAAACTTACTTTTTTGTCAGGTTTTTTTTTTTTTTAAATCTGAAAGCTAGGTGGATACTAATAGAGATAGTCTTGCATTATTTAGGGGGAGAATAATTTAATGTAGACACACAGTTTATTTCCCTAGAGAAAGGAGATCAGATCAGCAAGTGGCCTATGTGGCCTATTTTTCCATGAAATTTACTCTAAGTAATAGATATAAATACCTAAAAGTTAAAAAAAATCTGGCCATGGAGAATGCAGCGAGGTTCCTCTCCACCCATCCCCCACTAGCTACTTTTCCTGTCGGGAAGCATTAATAATCACTGGCTTTTCTAAGCTGATTTATAGGCCTAAGCGGCACATTCCTATGAGAGCCGGTTTTTCCTTTGGTTAACATAGAATCAGACATTATAGTTTTGCCTATTTTCTGTTTCCTCTAGGAGAGTGGTAGAATTCCTGTGTGTACACTGCAGACATCTAGCCCATGGGGATTAAAAGTGAAACAAGCCTGGCAATATATGACCGCATACCAGAATGGAGCATGACGGTGAATCAGGTCCTGTTTTAGCGGCAGGTTCGGTAGAGACAAGAAAGTAAATTACTCACTTTTGATCCAGACACAAGCAAGCATTTATTTTGTTGATTTTTGCACAGGAGAAGGTGGTATTCCACAACTTTTCTGGATTCTGCAGCAAATTTCTTACATTAATAGTACGTCTATGAAGTCTCTGATCACTGGAAGGCGATTATTCCCTGTATTGCAGATGGAGTTCTGTTAGGTTATCATTGTGAGGCCGATAAGTAATGACACAATTTCTTTTTTTTTTTTTAAATATTTTATTGTACTTCAGGTGAAGGCTTACAGAACGGATAGTTTCTCATGTAACAGTAACACACATGCTGTTTTATGACATTGGTTAACAACCCCACAACATTTTAACCCTCTAAATTCTCAACTT
>NW_004444045.1:2256842-2266650 GCF_000243295.1 Trichechus manatus latirostris
ATTGTTTTTCTGTTCTCTATTTCATTTATTTCTGCTCTGATCTTTACTATTTCCTTTCTTCCGGTGGTTGTAGGGTTTTTTTGCTGTTCTCTTTCTATTTGTTTGAGTTCTGTAGTTAATGACACAATTGCTTAATAAAAACAACTCATTTGGTAAATTTTCCAGGACAGTTATATTCTTGCACTCTGAGGACCTGGAAATTCGTTATTAATTTTTTATATTAGCTCTAATTCACATGATTGTGAGGTGGGCAGGCATCTTCCTCAAATTGTACATAGACAAGCAATGTAAGCTGAAATAGAAACTAACCTCCCTTAGGAAATTGGTTTTAATTGTATCTCGCTATGAGCTTACCTCTCAAAAGACTTGCCTTTATTTCTTTGCTGTGTCATCTGAATTCCTCATGGAAGTAAGGAGTGGGTAGAAGACTGATGTTGAGTTGCCTCATAGTAATAAAAGTTAAGATTTACTGGCAGATGGCGGAGGAAGAGGTCAAAAGGCTTAGAGAAATGGGAATGTGATAGTGGATATACCACTTCAGGCCTAAAGACCCAACACCAGACAGTATGTTGCAGGAGAGCCCAAAAGACACTCAGTTCACCAGTATAATAAAAAGTGTGTTGGTGGGAGGGGTACCAGCATTACTGAGAAACTCAGAAGTTCTGTAGACCAGACTGAAAGTCAGAGGTGCTGTTATAGAACTCGACTCCTGATAGCAATGGGATAGAAATATTAGAGGCTAGATGGCAGCTTAGCTGTCACAGAATAGGTACAGTTTTCATAATAAGTGGCAAAATTAGAGTGGCAGATTCAATATTCAGAAAACTAGAAGATGCTTAATGGGACGTAGTATTCCTAGAGGCAAGGTAGATGGAGAGCCAACAAGAATGTTGCTTAATGTATGTAATCAAAGTAAACCAAGGATGGTTGATCATGAAGTAAAAGGCAATCACCTCAGTAAAAGTCATGATCCTTTGCTTAGTTTTCAGACCCAGGCCAGTTCTCAGAACTGAAACCATTCAGTGAAGAGGCCAGGGCTCTGTGAGGAAGAACCTTGCAACACTTTTCCCTAAATGGACCTATAGACATTTACTTGGATAACTTGCACTGAGGAAAGGGGAATACCCAGACTTTTTGGGCATATACTCTGAATTGTATCTACTGATGAGGATACTTGGGGACACAAAGTGCCACCATAACCTCCAGTGGGTGACAGATGGAGTCTTGGCTTAGGACTGGCTTTGTATGGGTTCACTGTTCGATGGACCTACATAGATCCACGTATAACTGGAAGGGACAGGCTTGATCGTTGGCAGAACACTCAACGTTGATTCCTTGACCTGTGGGGTGAGAGATCTCATAAAAGGGAAGGCGAAGTAGAAGCTTTTGAATCTGGGGAACCCCCTTCTCCCAACTCTCTATCCATGGCCAAGAAAGCAAATCAGAATAAATGCCACATCCTGTGGGGAAAGTAAAGTTTAATGCCACTCTCTCAAATACTTTGAGAGTACAGGGTGGCGGGTCCCGTCAGATATGATTTAATTGTCTAGTCTGGCCCCTATAGAAACCAGGATGACAAGAAACTACTGCAAACAACCAGGTAGTATCCTGAATTGTAGCTGCGGTGCTAGATGTGGTATATTTGTTGGGGAAGATTAATGCAGCCTCTGGCATGTGGTATGCAACCATTGATCTAGCAAATGTATTCTCTGTTAACTCTTTTACTCTCTACAAAGATAGCTTCGTGGATGAGAATCAGTATAAAGCCAGTTCCCAGAAATCAGAGATTAATCATACCCTGAATTTCCCACTTCTCCATCATATCTGATATCAGCTGCCCACTGGCTGCCCTCTCTTTCTGTCCCTGCCACCTGGGGCTAGATTAGACCTTATAAGTTAAGAGGACGTTGTCCTTGGGTTCGTTAATTTGTTGGACTGACTCATAGAACTTATGGAAGATATTGTATTTATTACTACTAGTTTTATTATAGTAAAAGGATATAAATCAGGATCATCATAAGGAAGAGACACATGGGTGAGGTCTGGGAGGGTTCCCAATGTGGAGCTGCTGTGTCTCAGAAAGGGCATGTCACCCTTCCTTTGCCGGCCAGGAAGCGCTCTGAGGCTTAGTGTTCTAGACTTTCATCAGCCAGTCCTACGTGACAGGCTAAATCCTGCCTCTTGAAGCTAGTTGGTATCACCCTCTCAGGTGAGTCTTTTCTGGTCTGGCCAGCCCCCAGTTGCCAGCACAAATCTTCAGGTGTGGCCTGGAAGTCCCAGGCCAGAGCATCCCAACTAATTACTCCAAGAGCTATTTTTCTGGAGCCAAGGACAAAGGTCACCTTACTTAAGGTAAAACCAGGTTCTTTACCTCACGAAATCTAAGACACGTGCTAATGCTTTACATATATTATATCATTTTGTAGGAAAGTGATTTAAAATTATCCCTAGCTGTTTTCTCCCCATATTCTCAAAACTTAACTGATAATTTGGCAAACAATGAAAGAGTACAATTGCCTGGGCATTAGAAGAAATGCTGTTCCTTCAGTTCTTTGTTCAAAACTGCTCCACAGTGTGGCCCTGAGGAATGTCAAAGCTTCCCTTGATTGTTGGTCAATTGATGAAAGGCTGATTCAGCAAGAGCCTAATGATTAGAATGGGAAGGAGGGCGCAGCTCACAGTAGTTAAAATAAGGTACGGTGTGACTTACTGCCAGCAGCAAGGTGAGCTGATGACATCAAGCAGTAGACACAGTCTATTCTTGTTTGTGAGGTCTTACAGAAGCTTGTCTGATCTCTTTGAAGTGTTATCTCGCCCAAATCCCCTACCCATTTAAAAATGCTTGCCAGGGATATGTATTAGAGATAGTGTTTCAGCCACTACCCAAAACTTAGTGATGTAACGCATTATGCTCATTGATTTTGTGGGTCAGTAATTAGAACAGAGCATAGTGGTTATAGCCTGTTTCTCTCTGCTCCATATTTTCTGGGGCCTAAGCTGGGAGGTTCAGTAGCTAGTGGTTAGAATCATCTGGAGGCATCCAGATGTTTAGTGGTTAATGCTCACGATTGCCTGGGACCTATCCTGGGGCTGTCTGATTGGATTACCTATGCATGGCCTCTTCATGGTAGTTTGAGCTTCCTCACAACATGGAGGCTGGGTTTTGTGAGTGTTTTCCAAGATAGCAAGGCAGAAGAGTATGGCATTTTTATGATCTAGCATCAGAAGCCACATAGCTTCATTTCTATTGTATCCTATTAGTAGAAGCGCCCCCAAAGTTTTGCCCATCTTCAAGGGAATGGAAACCTATAGACCCACTACCAAGGTCACATGGTAAGAAGAGCGTGTGGGATGAGAGATGTGTTGTGGCCATTTCTGGAGAAGAAATCAGCAACAGCTGTCTTACAAACAATATTACCTCTTGAGCTTTTTCTCCTCCCTTCTCGTATTCCTGTTCAGTGTGCTAGTGCCTGGCTGAGATGGGTGCCAGGAAGAAAGAGTAAATTCTCCTTATATATTGGTTGAAATAAACCAAATTGAATTTGTGAGATTCCCCAAGGCCCTCTGAAAAGTGAGTGCCTGTGGTGAGGATAAATGACATGGTGTTTTGTTCATTGTTCCTGTCATGATTTGTATTGCCCCACATTCACAGGGACCTAGAAAACTGGGGCTCCAGTGCTGATACATGGCTTGGAGGCTAGAGTCTCTTCTGTGGAGGGAGCCAGAGATGTCACCATATACCACATGCCCTCTAGCTGAACTCAAGCCTGATTGACTGCCATGCCACTTCCTGGAAGAAAGGAGAGACAACTGCTTGAAATCAGGAATTAAGAGAGCTGGGTTCTTGCTTTGGCTCTTTTGCTTTCTGTGACCTTGACAGTTTAAGGGACTTATTTTCTACCACCTCTAAAGTGGGGCTAGTAGTCCCCAATATGAAATTTCACAGGATTTTTGTTAAGAACAAATGAAATACGTTCATGAAGCAGTCCTAACAATTGTAAGGCACTGTAAAAGGGAAGGTATCACGAGGGGCCTGTTTATTGCATCTTATCCAGGACTAAAGTCTTCATTGGGTGAGTGTCTTATGAGTTCCTAGAGGGTTCCTTCTTCTAATAGAAATACTTTTCAGAGTATGAACAACCTTAGTGAAGCTCTTCCTGCCTGAGGACCACGTGGCTGATCTTAGATTTGACTTAGGCCTGATTAACACCTCCTGTACCAAAATTAGATTAAGCCTGTCAACCCTGTACACCCCACTTAGTCCCTTCATTTTACTGCTTACCATGACGTGAATACATTCATGTTCTCTTTCTGTCAGGGTTCATTTTCTACTCTGTCCAGGATATTGCCTAGATATCAGTCCTCAACTTTACATGTATACGTTTGGTAGTTTAAGACATTTTTTGTTGGTATATTATCCAAAATGGCCCTTAAACTTTGATTCTTGAGGGCAATGAGAAGTAGCCAGGAGAGGAGGTAAAAAAATACTTACGATTTTTGAGAGTTAAAATAGCAGCTTTAGATTAAATAACCCCATGTGAGCATCACCATCAAAATAGAGAAAGCAAACAAATACCATCATGTCACCTGCCTCCCTTATACCTAAGCATCCTTTTCTATCTTTCTGCTTCCAACAAATGAAGCCAAACCAGTATCTGGGCATGAATAAAAATCCTAAGAAAATCAAAGACTAAATGTGCGCTCAAACTATAGACAGAACGGAGAAACAGTGGATTCTGGAAATGATCTCCCTGAAATCTCAATATGAATAATAAACTCTACACATAGCAACAACACTCAAAGTGGATGCAATTGCCACATTCCAACATTCCAAATGAATTTACTTCTTAAAATGTTTTTATTATAGTAAAAAATATATATAACATAATATATGCCATTTCATCCACTTTTCAGTATATAATTCAGTGGCATTATTTTGACAATGTTGAGTAAACTTCACCACCATATGCTTCCAAAATCTTCTCATCACCTCAAACAGAAACTCAAGCCCATTAAGCAATAACTCCCCCTTCCCTCCTTCTGCTAGCCCCCAACTCTTTCTCAGTTACTATTGGCGTAGAATATATTTTTCCAATCTTTCACTTTCAACCTATTAATCTCCTTTGATTTACGATGAGTCTCTTGTAGACAGCATATAGTTGGATCGTATTTTTGTTTATCCATTCTGCCAGTTTCTGTTCTTTGGATTGGAGAGTTGAATCTGTTTACATTTAATTACTGAGAAAAGATTTATGTCTGCCATTTTTCTATTTGTTTTCTGTATGTCTTACACCTTTTTTGACCCTCATTCCCTCCATCACTGCCTTCTTTTGAGTTTTTTTATTTTTATTTTGTAAATCATGAACTCTTTTGATTCCTTTCTCCTTTACTTTTTTGTAGATTTTTTAAGATATTTTACTTGTGCTTGCCACGGGTATTACTTTTAGTGTCCTCAATTTATAACAACTTAATTTAAATTGATACCCGCTTAACTTCAGTAGCATATGAAAACTCTGTTGCTAAACAGCTGCATTTCTCCATCTTTAAGTTGTTGTCACAAATTCCGTCTTTATACATTGTCTGCCCACTAATATAGATTTATATGTATTTTTATGCATTTGTCTTTTAAATCATGTAGGACATAAAAAGTAGAGTTACAAACCAAAGATACAATAATACTAGCTGTTATGTTTGCAATACAGTTACCTTTACCAGCAATCTTTATTTCTTTACATGGCTGTGAGGTACATTCTACCATCCTTTCATTTCCATCTAAAGGACTCTCTTTTGCCTTTATTGTGGTGCAGGTCTAGTTTTACTGAACAACCTCAACTTTATTTGTCTGGGAATGTCAATTCTGAGATACTACTTCATACCCAGTAGGATGGCTATTATTAAAAAAAAAATGGGTAATGTGTTGACAAAGATGTAGAAAAATTTGGAACCCTTGTATGTTACTTATGGGAATGTTAAATGGTGCAGCCACTTAGCAAAACAGTTTGGTGGTTTCTCAGAAAGTTAAACATAGAGCTACCATATGACCCAGCAATTCCACTTCTAGGTATAAACCCAGAATAATTGAAAGAAAGCAGGAAATCAAACAGATGCTTGTATACCGATGTTCATCCTTGAATTATTCACGATAGACAAAAGATGGAAACAACCCAATTGTCCATCAACAGAAGATGGATAAACAAAATGTCATATATACATACAACAGAATATTATTCAGCCATAAAAAGGAACGAAATTCTAATGCTAGGACATGGATGAGCCTTGAAAACATGCTAAGTAAAATAAGCAAGACACAAAAGGACAAATATTGTATGATTCCACTTTTAGAAAATATCTGGACTAGGTAAGTTCATAGAGACAGAAAGTAGATTAGAGGTTACTAGGGGTTGTGGGAAGGAGAGATGGGGGAGTTATTGCCTAATGGGTACAGAGTTCCTGTTTAAGATGATGAAAAAGTTTTGGAAATATATGGTGGTAATGATTGCTAATCATTGTGGAAGTAATTGATGCCATTGAATTATACCCCTGAAAGTGGTTAAAATGGCATATCTTATGTTATATATATTTTACCACAATAAAATGAAAAACAGTTTTAAGAAATAAACTCACTTGGAATGTGGCAATTACATTCAGTTTAAATGTTGTTCCTATGTGTGATGCGTCACTCCTCTTTTGCTGCTTTCAAGATTCTCTCTTTGGCTTTGGGAAGCTCAATTATAAAGTGACTCAGTGTGAATCACTGATTTTATCCTCCCTGGAGTTCATTGAGCTTCTTGGATCTGTAGATTTATGCCTTCTGTCAAATTTTGAAAGCTTTCAGACACTATTTCTTCAAATAGTCTTTCTGTCTCTTTTCTCTTTCTGGGACTTCCATAATGCATATGTTGGTCCACTTGACCGTGTCCCTTAGGTTCTGTTCATTTTTAATTTTTTCATTCATTTTTTTTTCCTGCTCCTTTGATTTAGTCATTTCAGCTGTCCTGTATTCAAGTTCACAGATTTTTTTCTTTTGCCAGTTCAAATCTGTTGTTAAAAACCTCTAGTGAAATTTCCATTTTAGTTATTGCACTGTTAAGCTCTAGAATTTCTATCTGGTTCCTTTTTTATACTTTCCATCGCTTTAATGATATTTTGTTCATAAATTGTTTTCCTTATTTCATTTGTCTGTGTTTTCCTTAAACTCTTTGAGAGTATTTAAGAAAGTTGTTTAGTCTTTA
Organism: Trichechus manatus latirostris; assembly: GCF_000243295.1. Classification (NCBI taxonomy): domain Eukaryota; kingdom Metazoa; phylum Chordata; class Mammalia; order Sirenia; family Trichechidae; genus Trichechus; species Trichechus manatus. The sequence continues at coordinate 2,264,075 of NW_004444045.1, forward strand.
TCTACTAAATCCAATGTCTTGGGCTTCCTTGGGGATGGTTTCTGTTGCTTTGTTTTGTTCTTTTTGAATACGTCACTCTTTTCTGTTTCTCTGTATGTCTTGTGATTTTTTTGTTGTTGTTGAAAATAGAACATTTTAATTATTATAATGTGGCAACCCTGGAAATCAGACTACCTTCTTCCTGGGGATTTTGCTTTTCGCTTTTGTTGTTTTTTGATTGTTGAAGCCTTTGGTATTCCATTGATTTAGTGACTTTTCAAACTACTTTTACAAATAATTCATTTCTTAATGTGTGATCTGGGACGTCTCTGTTCCTTTAGTTTGTGTTTAGTTAGTGTTCTGACAGATTTTCTTAAATGACAGGAGTTAAAAAGAAATAAAAAAACAAAAATCACATACACACAAAACAAAAGCAAACAAACACAAGAAAAACAGTAGGGAGGAAAAAAAACCCATCTCTTGAAGTTTTTGCAGATAGGCTCTGGAGTATGCTGGAGCAATCCTTCAGCACTTACCCAGGCTTACACTGAGCCTGGCGATCAGCCCAACATGAAAGCTTAGGGTTTTCTAAGGTCTTTTCTTTGCTTTAGTCCTTTAAATAGCCATTGACAGGTTAGAATAGACAAACACAATCAGTTGTGAATAAGGTCTGATGTGTTTCCTCTGGAACCAGACACCAGGGTTCCAAACCGAAAATTTCAGCTACTTCTTCAAGCCAGCAGTCAAGCCAGGAAGCCACGAGCCAGTAAAAAAAAGCTACAAGAAGTTGCCTTGTTCATAACTAAACATTTGCTTGGTTGCTGTGAATCTTTGAATGTTTACCAGGGTTCTGACAAAGTTGGTTCTGCTTGTGTTTTGATATTTGATATTTCTGTGGGGCATGGGAGCATGGAACTTCTTACTCTGCCATCTTGCTGTTGTCCGAAATGAGTTTACTTTTAAATCAGTATTTTGAATTAATTTTCCTAATCATTCCTTAAACAGACATGCACATCACATTGTATTTGATAACTTGGAATACTCCAACATTTTTCTCTAGTTTAAGGAGATTCAGATTTTTCAGATTTGTATTGTTTAACAAAATGAAAAAGTTGGATTAATGTGGAAAAATGAGGGGATTATTGCTTTTGTGCAAAGAGGCAGTGCACATTTCTAGGCAGGGTATGATCACAAACAACTTTTGTGTTCAGTAATTCTGATATAAACATTATTTATATTTTTGGAACATTTATATTGTGGCAGGTACTTTGTTAAACTCTTAAGTGTTCTATTTACTTTCCATCACAGCTGTATGAAGTAGGTACTATATTTATCCCCATGTTACAGATGAAGAAATTGAGTCTCTAAGAGGTTAATAAAGTCAACCAAGGTCACATGAGTAATAAGTGGCTGAGCCTAAATTTAAGCTTAGATCTGTTTGATGTCAAAGTTCTTTCCCTTATAAGACATTGCTTTTCAAGTCACCAAATTATACATTTTATTGCAAATCCATGAGTCGCCTTGTCAATGGACAAGGGTGACAGAGTCTGCAAATTTGATTCCTCTTCCTCCTGGGCATAGCCAGACTACATTTTCAAGACTGCCAAGCAGTTATGGCCGTTGTATGGAGTTCTTTCTGGCTGATATAATGTGGAGATACCTGTCCATAAAAATCTTCTGCGTGATTCTCCACATTTTCTTTCCCTGTATTCCAGGGGATGACAGTACTCAGGATAACCTCAGAAGCTTCGCGAGCCATATAGAGAAGATGGATCATCCTCTGTCTGCATCCCTGAAAGATCATATGTAACAGAGTCTTCTAATAACAGTTGGATTTTATGTGAGTGAGAAATAAAGTTTTCTTGTGAGATTTTGGAATTTATATGTTACAGCAGCTGGTGTTGATTTCAAGGTACTAATTACCTATATTATTTAAGTGGCATGCTATTGTAACAAAAATCTAAAACGTGTGACATTGTCTCAGCAGTTGGGTGGTGAAAAAACTGATAAATTACAGGCAGGAAAACTGGAGTTCCATTTATACAGTGGCAGCAGTTTTGGTAAAACTGTCACCTGGGATGGCATGAAGTCAGACTCTACCGAGCCTGCAGCTCCAGGGGAAGTAGTTGGAAAACAGTGTGTTAGGATATCTGTTAGTTGTTATTGGCTGTCTTGAGCAAAATTTTTAAGAAAGAGAGAAGCTCAGGCGAGAATTGGCTGGTTTGCAAGTAGAAATTGAAGGGAATGGAGAAAGCCTAGGGATCAAAGAGCTTAAAGTGTTGGAAAAATTTTACTCTGCTGGGCCTCAAAATGGATAAAGAAAAGATAGAAATGTTTTAAGTGACAAAGAGCCATTAAAATTCAGCCTTAGGTAAAAATTCATTCTATAACAGCCGTCACTTGAATATCTAAAAACTCACTAATGTGCTATGCTAAATTTAACTAATTTGATGATTAACCTTGAGTACCTTTAATAGTATAAAAAATTGCCAGAAGCTATGAAATTTGATTTTTTTTTTTTTATTGTACTTCAGGTGAAGGCTTACAGAACAAATAGTTTCTCATGAAACAGTAGTACACATATTGTTTTATGACAT
>NW_004444045.1:2267312-2298100 GCF_000243295.1 Trichechus manatus latirostris
CAATTCAGTCCCTCAGGGAGTTTGGATGTGTCTATGGAGCTTCCATGACCTTTCCTTGTACAAGTTGTGCTGGCTTCCCCTGTATTGTGTACTGTAAAACATGTTTTGATTCTAATTCTTAGGCAGAGTGCCCAGTCTGACGATAGCAAACCAGAGTGGTGGTATTGGGGTGGTCGTGGTGATTTGATTCCGTTTAAGTAAAAAAAAATGTGAGTCATACACCCAGTTATTGAGTACCTCTTACGAGCATGGTATTGGGGGGATGTCAACATAATGAGACCTAACTGTTGTACAAAAGTAAGAGTCACACAGACACGCACACACAGAGCTAAAATATAAAGTGAAATGTGAAGATGCTAGAAGAGAGATAGAAAATGTCATACGGTTCCAGAAAAGGCTGAAATGACTGCCAGATGACAATATTTGTGAAAGACTTCACCGCAGGCAGAGCACTTGACCTGGGCTTCAAAGGACAGGTAAGATCTTGATACATGTAGAAAGAGATGGACCAGGACACTGCAGGGGAACAGAAGGCAGGGATAAAGTCATGAAGTGGAAAAATGTCCTCTGAGGCTCACATGTATTTAGGTAAATAAGATTCAGAAGTTAGGGCAAATATTTGAAGACTCTGAATTTGATGCTTGGAATGTAATATTTAGGCATTCATTAATGTGGGAGCTTTATTGACAATACAGAAATTGGCAAGTCCTTCAAATCAGAGCTCCCCCCCACCCAAGGGTTGGTTGTCAGACATTTACCAACACCTCACTGTTGTTTAGCAGCCACCTTCCACTTTCAACTGTATTATGGTGAATGTAGGGGAGAATAAATTTTGGTAGACAATTAGCAATTTCTGCTACAGTGACAAGGCAGGGTTTATTCTAAAATTGCAAAGACAGGTAAATATCAGAAAAATCTATTAAAGTTAAAAAAAAACAAAACAAAAACAAACTTTTGCCATCGAGTCAATTCCGACTCATAGTGACCCTACGGGATAGAGTAGAACTGCCCCATAGGGATTCCAAGGAGCAGCTGGTGGATTCAATCTGTCGACTTTTTGGTTAGCAGCTGAGCTTTTAACCATGTGCCACCTTGGACTCTCTTAAAGTAATAGATTAAATTAATGTAATGAATTACATCATTTTAAGAGATGCGGAAAATACACCTGATAAAATTGAACACAGGTATGATAAGTTCAACTAGAAAACTAACAAGAATCTCGATAAAAAGTATCAATAAATCAAAAACATAAGGGTACACATGCATTTTACGAGCTTTGGCCTAAAATCGGCACTTTCCACTTCTATTCATATTTCCATTTGCTAGAATTCAGTCACATAACTAAATCTAACTGCAAAGGAGACTGGGAAATGTCATTTGATGTGTGCTAAGAAAGAAGAAGAGAATATGGACACAGGTGAACAGCCAGCAGTGTCTGCATTACCCTTTTGTTTTATCTCTTCGTGGTACTTACCACCACCCAGTATACATATTTACCTGTTAATTTGTTTATTGTGCGCCTTCTCCACTAGAATGTAACCTCCATAAGGGCAGATACTTCATTTGGGATACCATATATCTGTAGCTTAGTGGAGTGCTATACTTAGTAAATATTGGTTGAATGAATTATGAATGATGATAATAGATTCATATCATGAATGCATGCAAACCTCATCCTTCACAAAGGTGACTCTAAGTTTTCATCCTAGCTGACTGAGGGAATTATGGTGCCAGGGACAAACAGGAAAGAAGAAGGCAGTAGAATTTTTGGGATAAATATGCATTTGAGTTTCTAGAGGATCTATCAGATGTGCACATGCTACAGTTAGCTTGAAAAGCAAAAGACTAGGACTGGGCATGTGGAACTGGTCATTATCTGAATCATTGTGATTATCTGAGTCATCGTGATAGGTAAAACTCTGGGATAGAATAATATTGTCAAGGAAGGGATACACAAAGAGAAGAGCAGAAGCCATGAGGAAAGGGATGGATGAGGACCTTGTCAAAGGAGACAGAGACTGAGTGATCCTAGAGAGAAGAGGAGAGCCAGAAGAGTAAAGAATCAAGGACTCCACAAGAGAGAGAATTTCAAGACATGGCATCTTCAAGCTCTGTAGAGAGTGCAAATAAAAAGAGGAAAGAGAAATCACAAGTGAAGCTGAGAAAAATCATCTAGCTCTGTGCTGAAGAAGACCAGGAGAACACTGATTTGAGTGAAGAGTCTTGGACCCACTCACATGAGTTTCCTATGCTGTTGTAAAAAATTAGTGCAAACTTAGTGGCTTAAAACCATACACTTTTATTCTTCCCGTTCTGGAGATCAGAAGTCCCAAATGGCTTTCACTGGGCCAAAACCAAGGTGTGGGCAGGGCCATGCTTCCTCTGGAGGCTCTAGGAGAAAATTGATTTTCTTGCCTTTTTCATCTTCTACAGCTGCATCTTGCATTCCTTTGCGCATGACCCCTTCCACCATGTTCAAGGCCAGGAGTGTGGCATCTTCAAATCGCTGTCTTCAATTTGTCTCTACATTGCTTTCCACTCTTCTGCCTTCAAATATCCCTGTGCCTCCCTTTTTTAAGGACACTTGTGACTACATTTAGGGCTGCTCTGAATAATCTAGAATAATTCCTTTCCTCAATTTTCTTAATGTAATCACATCTGCAAAGTACCTGTTACCATATAAGGTAACCTCTACAGGTTCCAGGGATTAGGATGTGGATATTTTAAATGCCATTATTCAGCTACCACACCCACTTAACCTGTTTTATTCTGTTAATCAAAGGGTCATTGGGAGGACAGCTTCAACAGAGTGTTGGAGGCAGAAGGGCGAGAAGAAATTTGCAGCCGAGGTAGATAGGTCAAGAGGAAACCAGTCTTCTGGGTGGTGAAAGGATAAGGCAGGAAGGGTGGTCATTTCAGGCTGGGGAGTACTCGAGTCTGTTTGTAGATGGAGGATAAGGAGCCAGTGGGCGTCTCACTGAAAGGAAGGACTAAAACCATCACTACCTGCTTAAATGTAATCTCCACGTGAGCCGGTGTCATGTTGGTTTTTTCTCCAGTAGATTCCCAGCACCAAAGCAGTACTTAATCTCAAGAAATATTTGTAGAATGAATGAATCATCATTTACAGAGAACTGATGTAGACCTTTGTGCTCATTCTGAAGAACTGAGAAAAGCCATTGTCTTAGTTATCTAGCGCTGCTAAAACAAATCAAGTGGGTGGCTTTAACAAACAAATTTATTTTTGCTGTCTGCTCAGTAGAGAAATCCTTGTCTCACCTGTTCTTGGTCTTCCTTGGAGATCTCCACGTGGCATCTATTTCCCATTCCCGCCTCCTTGCTTCTGTGGCTAATCTGCTGTTTTTTGTATCTCAAAAGTTACTGGGTTTAAGACACACCCTACACTGATATGTCCTCATTAATATCACAAAGAAAACCCTATTCCAAATGAGATTGTATCCACAGGTATGGGGGCTAGGATTTACAACATATTTTTTGGGTACACAGTTCAATCCGTAACAGCTGTTGCAATCTACTTTTAGCTGATCTAAAAACATATTAATTGATAAAGTATAAGAATTAGGAGTGCAAAAATGAATTTGTCAAAATCCAGAGCTGCTGCTCAAATGCCTATGGAGATGCCACGGTTTCCAGCCTTCCAAAGAGCCCAGGAGCTGGTTACAAAGCTTCCTACACTGTGTCATCTGTGTTATCTTTTTTTTTTCTTTATTAAACTATGCGTTTTCTATATCCTGATGAGAAGTCCAGAGAACTCTTCCATTAAGTGATATTCTGTATAATATCTGTGTAGAGAGTAGAGTACAGGGTTTGTCATAATAAAGACCTGGGTAGGTTTGAGTACCAGCTCTGCAGCTCTGAGAACTACTAGTTTTGAGGGACCTGGGAAAGTTACTTTACCTCTCTGAATTCCAGTTTCCTCATCTGTAAGTGGGGATAATAATAGTATCTACCTTGCATAATTGTGATGATTGAATGAATTAATGCATCTAAAGTGCTCAGAACTTAGCAAGCTCTCGGTACATGTCAGTGTTTTCTATAACTACTGCTGCTACGACTTCTTGTGAGTTGCTGTCAAGTCGATACCAACCCGTGACTATCACTGCTATCATTAACGTAGGCTTTTGTGGTTCATGTCCCATGTGAGTGCATAAAAGAGTTCTAGAGAAATCCCTTAGGGGTCATATCAACACAGTTATACATCATTAAAGACACGACTAAGTCCTTCATAATGAGGGTGCAAATCTAGGTTTAATCACCAACCTGTGTGACCTTTAGCAAGCAGTTTAATTTCTCTAGGCTTCGTTGGTAAACCGAGGGGCTTTTAGTGAATGATTTCCAAGGTCCTTTCTAGATTTACTTTTCTATAGCTGTATTCACTGGACTGCCTGCTCTATGAGGACAGGGATCGTGGCTGTTCTGTTTACCATTCATTCTCCAAACCTAGCACAGCGCCCAGAACTTAATAGGCCCTCAATAAATATTTGCTGCATGAATGAATAGTGTAGTTGCATTAAGGCTCATTTAATGAAAGGACTCGCGGTCTGAAAGGTTATTGTTTCTGCTACAAAATGTTTTTTTATGACTTGGGCTTATGCCTTATGATCTCTCAGTTCCTTTTTGTAAAAGGGAAAAGTGTGATGGTACCAACCTAACACTGTAGAGCAAGGAGTGAGAATCAATCAATCCACTATCATTGAGTCTTTGGGTAAAAATCCTAGATTAAGGCCCATGAAAACAAGGAATAATTCTCAGAGAATGGTTACAGAATTAGCGGTTATTGGTGTTTGCAGATGAGACTATACTCATAAAGACTTCTCACCTTAAAACTTGAATGAAAGTTTATTACACACAACAGCCTTTTGTTAGAGGTGCTCGGTGGCAATGGAATAAAAGGGAGTTTCCATGCTTGAGTGAAGGGTGAGGGACGTAGGGAAAGGACATTATGGGGGAGAGGGAGAGGGAAGCAGTTCAGGGGGAGCTGGAGCAAGCCCTCAAAAGAATGGACTACGTGTAGCAACCATGGAGATATAAGCCCTGTCACTAGGGAATCATCAGGAAACATGATAGGGGTCTGGGCTTCCTCCAGTCACAAGGGATAGGAGCTTGAGTCATTTTATTCAAATAGCAAAAACAAAAAAACGAAAAAAATCAGTGATCCTAAAGAGCTGGAGGATTTGAGACATTAGGTTACACTTACATCCCACATAAGGAGTCCTGGTGGTGCAGTGGTTAAGCCCTTGGCTGCTAACTAAGATGTCGTAGGTTCGAGCCCACAAGCCACATTGCAGGAAAAAGATCTGGCAGTCTGCTTCCATAAAGATGTCAGCCTTGAAAGCCCTATGAGGCAGTTTTACTCCGTCCTACAGGGTCGCTATGAGCTGGAAGTGACTCGACGGCAATGGGTTTAATGAATGTCCCACATACTCCCAAATACAGTTTCTTGTACACAGAAGGCTATAAATGAATTTCAAGGACAGCTACACTCAGACATTTGCAGGGCAGTTAGATTTGAGTGCTTATACTGCAAAGCACAGGCATGACTATATCCATTTTCCAATGAGAAGATTGTAGTTCTAAGAGTTGAACATTCAAATTTATTTTATGAAGCACATGACTTAATTCTGAGCTTAATTCTGTCTTTTCTGGTGTCAGATTGTAAAATGTTCCCGTTACAATAGACAGCAGACCTTCTGGGTTCCCGTTGTTCTGACAGTGGAGCTCAGTGGAACATGCAGGCTCACCACAGAGAGGTCACAAATGACCCCTAACTTCAGCATTTCAGGATTCAGGGGTAATGACCGGTGATAAAGTTGGAGAAACCATAGCTCTGAGAAATGTTAAATAATGTATTATTGTTAAGGGATTTTCTAAGACAGTCTAGAGCTGTTTTGCCTTACATACACCATTGTTTTTCACCTAGGAATTACATTTACTGTTACCTTTTTTATTTAAATATTTTGTGTCATTTTGGGTGCCGTAAAATTTGGGGGAGATAAGGTTTAAAAGGAACCCTGGCGGCATCAGTGGTTAAGTGTTTGGCTGCTAACCAAAAGGTCAGCAGTTTGAATCCACCAGCTGTTCCTTGGAAACTCTACTCTGTCCTATAGGGTCACTATGAGTCGGAATTGACTTGATGGCAACGGGTTTAAGGTTTAAAATGTGGAAATGATGGTTTATGGATTAATTAAAAGAGGATATTTGAAATAAGGACTATTTCAAAATCTATGAATTTTGTTCCTAATTCGAATGACAGTTTTTCTAAACCCAGTCTGATTGGTGCCTGGAGAGGCCTCACGCATATTTTCTCTTCTGCTTTTCTTGAACATGAAAACTAAAATGGACTTCTCCCTGAAGCATGGGAGGAAGTTCTGGCTTTGGATTTTGGAGGCCAGCACCCTCTTTGATGGTGACTGCCTGTCTACCTAATCAAGCACAGAAATAATGTCCTCAGCAGTTAGCTAACTGTGGCACACTCAGACACTTGCAGGGCAGTTACAATGCTTCTGCCTCATTTTGAGCGTGAAACGTGCTGACTGTGCTCCTAATTAGTCAATTAAAAGTGTATCCTTCTCACTGACCATTTTTAGCTCACCAAGAATTCTTTCACTTCCAAATGCTGAATCAGAAAGGAGTACAACCCACTCGTCCTGTATTCTTCCATTGTACCTTTAAGGACAGTTTTTTTCTAAGTTCTCCTTTTAAATTGTAATATGAATTAAGAGTTAAATGTTTTGAACAATCAAGTCCTAAAAAAAAAAAAAGGAAAGAAAATACAGATAAACGTCACACTTCTGCATGGCAAAGAAATAGTTTGGAAACAGTAGACTATGTAGTATAAGAAAATATTGTCAAATCTGATAAAACAAGGTTTAATTTTTTTGTTGCTTTTCTCTGCCAACTTTATTGAGATGTGATTGAACTGCACATATTTAAGTGTACAATTTGATCAGTTTTGACATATATGTGCACTTGAGAAACCATAAACAAAATAAAAAAAATTTTCATCACCCCAAGAAGTTTCTTTGGGTCTCTTTGAAATATATCTCTTTCTACTCCCATTGGCAGTCAAACACAGATATGATTTATGTCACTATAGATAAGTTTACCTTTTCTAGAATTTTACATGAATGTAGTCATATAGTATGTATTTATTTTTGCTTGATTTCTTTCATTCAGTACAATGATTCTGAGATTCATTTATACTGTATCAACAGTTCTTTAATTCTGCTTGCTTAATAGTTTTCCACTATATGGATAGTTTGTTTTTCCAATTACCTGTTGATGGACATCTGGATTATTGCTAGTTTTTGGCTATTACATGTAAAGCTCCCCCATGCATCTGTCAGTTTGTCGTACTATGGGGGCTTGTGTGTTCTTGTGATGCTGGAAGTTATGCCACCGGTATTCACATACCAGCAGGGTCACCCATGGTTGACAGGTTTCAGCTGAGCTTCCAGACTAAGACAGACTAGGATAAAGGACATGGCGGTCTACTTCTGAAAAAAATTAGCCAGTGAAAACCTTATGAATAGAAGTGGAACATTGTCGGATATAGTGCTGGAAGATGAGTCCCTCAGGTTGGAAGGTACTCAGAAGATGAGTGGGGAGGAGCTGCCTCTTCAAAGTAGAGTCAACCTTAATGACATGGATAGAGTCAAGCTTTCAGGACCTTCATTTGCTGACGTGGCGTGACTCAAAATGAGAAGAAACAGTTACAAACATCCATTTATAATCAGAATGTGGAATGTATGAAAGTATGAATCTAGGAAAATTGGAAAATTATCAAAAATGAAATGGAGCACATAAATATTGATAACCTATGCATCAGTGAGCTGAAATGGACTGGTATTGGCCATTTTGAATTGGATAATTATATGGTCTGCCATGCTGGGAATGACAAATAGAAGAGGAATAGAGTTGCATTCATCATCAAAAAGAATATTTCCAGATCAATCCTGAAGTACAGTGCTGTCAGTGATAGGGTAATCCACACACCTACAAGGTAGACTATATAATGGCCTTGGTGATAGAAATGACACAGAAAATTGCATGATAGAATTTTGCAAGACCAATGAGTTCTTCATTGCAAATACCTTTTTTCAGCAACACACATGGCAACTATACACGTGGACCTTCCTAGATGGAATACACAGGAATCAAATCGACTACATCTGTGGAAAGAGATGATGGAAAAGCTCAACATCATCAGTTGGAACAAGGCCAGGGGCCAACTGGGAACAGACCATCAATTGCTGATATGCAAGTTGAAAAAATTAGAACAAGTCCAGGACAGCCAAAGTACGACCTTGAGTATATCCCACCTGAATTTGGAAACCATCTCAAGAATAGATTTGATGCATTGAACACTAATGACCAAAGACCAGACGAGTTGTGGAATGACATTAAGGACATCATAAATGAAGAAAGCGAGAGGTCATTAAAAAGACAAGAAGGAAAGAAAAGACCAAAATGGATGTCAGAAGAGACTCTGAAACTTGCTCTTGAATGTTGAGTAGCTAAAGTGAAGGGAAGACATGACGAAGTAAAAGAGCTGAACAGAAGATTTCAAAGGGCGGCTTGAGAAGATAAAGTATTATAATGAAATGTGCAAAGGCTTGGAGATAGAAAACGAAAAGGGAGGAACATGCTTGGCATTTCTCAAGCTGAGCATGTTAACTATTTTCGTCACCCAGTGACTCCTAAACACATGTAAGTGCTTACTGTATGCCAGGCACTCTTCTAAGTGCTTTATATACTGTATTAACTTATTTTATTCTCACAAGTTGGTGAGACAGGTGCTATTATTATCCCAGTTTCACAGACTAGGAAGATGAGGCCCAGAGAGGTTAAGTAGCTTCCCTAAGGTCTAAGAAGTGGAGCCAGGATTAAACCAGGCAGTGTGTCTCCACCTTTAATCTTCCTTCCTTCCTTTGTTTCTTCCTTCCCTCCCTTCCCCCTCCCCTCTCGCCCTCCCTTCCCTCTTTCCTCCTTCTCTGCCTCCTCTTTCTTCCTTCCTCCCTTCCTTCCTTTTCCTTCCTTTCTTCCTTGCATGCATCCATCCATCTCTTTTTTACAGCCTGACTCCTCTGTACCTTCTAAGTGAAGTGAAGGGGAGGCTCTCTTTCAATCAAAGGCAGTGATTCAGAAGGCTTGGGGCCACATCTTGTGAGTCTGAGTCTGGTCACGGTTGTTTTTCAGTGTCTTACAGGTATACTGAAACATCAGTATAAGCTATGAAAAGTGAAGCTGGCTTTGTAGATGGTCCTTATACCAAATCAGCTGGTGGGAAATAGGACTCACAAAAAAGATGGAATAATGCCTTGCATTAGGAGATTGCCTTGTCTCTGCTGTTGCACTTTGCATCAGGTTTTCTTATTTGCAGTTATATATAAAGAGCAGCATTTCTGCAGGGAGATTTACATAAGTGAAAAGAAAACAAGGCCAGAGGCAGTGTACATGGATTCTACCATCAAACAGCATTGTGATTCTAAGCAAATAACACTTTCTTTGAACTTCAGTTTTCTCATCTTTCAGATAGGAATAACTTTCACTCATGTATTCATTCATTCTCTTTGTAAACATTTTTTGGGAGCTTACCCTGTGCCAGACACTCTGCTGGAGCTGGAGATATGTAACCTACATAAGCAATTATCCTCCTCCTCCAGGAGCTAGCTCATGGTCTCAAAAGTAAAGTGTAATGCCCCATTGTAGAGAGTGCTCATAAAAATCAAATGAGATAATGGATTGCATATGCTTTGGAAAAGATGAAAATCATCCCTTTTCAAATGTAAGGGGTTGCACTAGTATTAATATCACAATCGTGACAACCCTATGATAGCAGTTAACTTACTGTGTTTGCTGCTCAGTGGCACTTGGGCTGAGGGGAAGATTGTGGTGATTCAGGTAAGACTAGAGCATTTGTATTCCTAATGGATGTTTCCTATAAATCGACACTCATTAAAATTAACCTGTGAAGTTAATTATGGTGTCTGACATGGATGGCTTTCAGCTTTATGCAGTTATGTTCTTGACCAGATGAGGTCTTCCTTTTATTAGTTTATGAGTCACAGGGCCAGCTTAGATGTTGTACTGTGAATGCTAAATCAGGATCAAGGAGCTGGAGTTGCTTCTGGCCTTGGAAAAATCTTTTTTTTGGCATACCTGTGTTTGTTATTTATCGTGAATGAAGGCATCCTTTTTGCTGCTTGGGGGTGCAAGCAACCTCTCAAACACTGGCCCCAGGGTCAGCTGTGACCCTGCCCCTTTCATCTCTGATGCTCTGACATCTAGAGCTCTGACAGGGAGCCAGGTACCTGTCTTTAGTTCTCACCCCTCTTTCCTTGCTCTCTCCATTATCAAGGTCTCCCCAGCCATCCAGGAGGAGGATTGCATCATCCTTACCGCAAGACTACCCCGAGCTTTGGGTGCTCTGTGACTGCTAATGTCCTTTCCACTCCCTCAACCAAGGAGAAGAGTGACGGATTGCTGGCTGAGGCATTAAAGTGGTGTTGGCTAATGAGTGCTATAAATTCTGATAATAATAACAGCAATCATAAATAATAGAAAACAATAGCACAGCAGCAGCTGGTAGTCATGCTGCTCAGGCTCTTATTTGGAGTTTTTTTTTTGTTGTTGTTTTTGAGGAGACTTGCAAGAATTTGGGGCTGCATAGTGCCATTTGGTGACAAGGCCTTGACAAGTGGTATTGAGCAGGGGGTCTATTGAAGGACATACAGAAAGGCGGACAGCTGCCCGGGAGAGTCAGCCATTTTGCATCAGAACTGCATGAGTGAGAAATAAACCTTTCTGTGCTAAGCTGCTGAGATCTTGGGTTTATTTATTACTTTAGTGCAGCATGACCTATCCTGACTAACACAGTTCCTCACACCTCTGCTCCTGGAGGGAGACTCCTGGCCAAGTTCACTGTAGCCAAAAACATTTGTCATTCCTTGTACTTTTAGCAAGATAGGGTTTGAGTTTTGAGATATTTTGCAGTAATAAATGAAGTAACTTTTAGAAGCTTTAACCCCCAAGCTTTGGGAGCACTGCACCAGTTCTAATTCTACATACCAAATGGAAACATATTGCCCTGCAAAGTTAAGCAGCTTTGCAACTCCCAAGTTTATTCCTGGGGAGTAAATTCTGCATTAAAAAAATATTATTTCTCTTTTGCATTTCAGAAACAAAGCTTATTGATCATAAAGCATAATTCATAAGTTTGGTATTATAATCTTCTTAAAGCAAGCATAAAACATACAGATATTGGTTGGTTTATGTAGATGCATTATAAATACTATATAGCAGTGTTATCTAAATCCAGTTTTCATAAAAGGGAAAACTAAACACTGGTGTGTTAATTCTTACATCCACAGTTTATCAGTTTGGGTGGTTGATTGTGAGGAACAGAAAGTATCTCTGTACCTAACTGGATGGCCCCATGTCATCACAAGGCCGCCAGGGCAGGAAGAGGAAGATGCCTTCCTTTTTCTTTCATAGAGGGAGGCAGGGCACTGTGTCCTTCCCAGTTGTGCCCACACTGGGATAATGTCCTGAAACTGAAAGGAGGAGGTAGATTCACAGCAAAGCTACCTAACCAGCAGACAATAAAAACCAGCAACAAATGTCCATCCCTCTTAGCAAACTAGAATATTAACCAGTCCTTGTGAAATTTAAAAACTACCAGGTAGATGTAACGAAGGAGTCTGTAGCAGATGAAGACAGAGGTGAAAAGTCTAGATTCCCTAGCATAGCAAATGGGGAAATAATTCATTCTTATCTTTTCAGGCATTGAGCTTCACTCAGTATGTGTCATGGATTGAATTGTGTCACCCAAAAATATCTGTCAGCTTGGCTGGGTTATGATTCCCGGTGTTGTATGATTGTGTACCATTTTGTAATCTGATGTGATTTCCTTACATGTTGTGAACTCTATCACTATGATGTAATAAGATGGATTAGCGGCAGCTATACAGATGAGGTCTACAAGATTAGATAGTGTCTTAAGCCAGTCTCTTTTGAGATATAAAAGAGAGAAGTGAGCAGAGACACTCGGAGACCTCATACCACCAAGAAAGCAGTGCCGGGAGCAGAGAGCATCCTTTGGACCTGAGGTTCCTGTGCAGAGAAGCTCCTAGTCTGGGGGAAGACTGATGATGAGAAGGACCTTCCTTCAGAGCCAACAGAGACAGAGCGTTCCCCTGGAGCTGATGCCCTGAATTTGGGCTTGTAGCCTACTAGACTGTGAGATAATAAATTTCTCTTTGTTAAAGCCATCCACTGTGGTATTTCTGTTATAGCAGCACTAGATGACTGAGACAGTATCTAAAGGTGGTATTACAGTATAAAGTACCTGTTTTTCAAATTTAATTTTAGCAGTGGAATTTTTTTTCCCAAACATAATCTTCAGGAGCTCTGATGCATCAAATAGAACTGATGTGGGGGTCCAGAATTCTGCGAGTTAGTATTGCCCCTTCCCGGTACCTGGTGGCCATTAGATGCTTCATCAGAAATCTAGGGCTAATGGAACAGTGTTTGAAAACTGCTCATCACAATGGCTGGTTTGGATCAGATCTTGGATTTCTCATGCACTGAGTATTTTAAATCTTCCCCCTTCTACCTCCCACTCCTCCCTGGATGAACCTGAAAAACAAAGAAAGAGAGAAATGTCAACAACAAAAAAAACAAACAAACAGCAACAAACCCCCAAATCAAACCTGTGTTCTGAGCTATTCAGAATGGCAGTGGACAAAAAAGGATAAAAGAATAAACCCTAAAGAAGAGCAACTTTCAACCGAGGTTACAAGTAAGATAGCTTCTGGTCTTCTGCATGCTAATTGCATAGGTTCCTGACCTATGACATGATCATCCATCAGTCTTAACTTCATTTTACGGATAATAGTGGCTGCAGATATAGATACTGCCACCACCCAGTATTATGTCATTTCTGGCAAACTCCACTCGGATGTGTTTTGAATGACACTGTTGTTCTCTTTGCTAAGCCTGTGTGTACTCAAGCTCAGGTACAAATTGTGACCCATTTAGGGGTCAGCGTCTTTTGAAGCCATGGAAAGTTAAAGAGATACTCTTAGTCCCTTAGTCCCTGCTGGTTCCACTTTTCCAGAGGAAAAAGGATAAGTAAGATGAGAAGAAAGGATTCAAAGGAAAGAGGTGGGGAGGGAACAGTGATGTCAAGGAGGAAGCTGTCCCTGTATTCATGTTCAGCTGACTCTCGGGTTAGAAGCTGCTTCCCAGTACAGGGAAACCCTGGTGGCATAGTAGTTAAGAGCCACAGCTGGTAATCAAAAGACCAGCAGTTCGAATCTTCCAGGCACTCCTTGGAAACCCTATGGTGCAGTTTTACTCTGTCCGATAGGGTCGCCATGAGTCGGAATCGACAGCAATGGGTTTTCCAAGTACAGGCAGTGTGAACTCTCTGCTCAGCGATACCCCTCACTAGGGGCCGGATACTTAGTAGGACCCATAGGTCGCAGTCCAGTGGAGAACAGCAGGCTGCCAAGTTCTACCTACTTCCTTCTCTACTCCAGCAAACCTGGGACAAGAACCTGGGTGCCGGTAGTTTAGTTGGAAGATGATCCCAGGGAACAAAAATGAGGAAATGACAATGTGAGACAGAGAAGAGGGAAAAGCCAGTAAAGGGTACTTTCATAGTGGGTTACCACTGTGGGCAGTTGGGGCTCAATCCCACTGGAACCTTCAAGAAATTGTGTGTCCCATGAGTGGACATGGAGGCTGGGACATTATCCACTGACTTCCATCTCCTGTTGGCCACAGATAGCCTCCGATGGTGTTCACCTCTGTACTTCTGGTTACAACTGTGTGCTGCAGGGCAGGTGCCGCTGGTGTCAGAGAAAGCCCTCAGTCTAAGAAGAGAGACCCAAAGTTCAATGGAGGTGGGAAGCTGTCAGCAGGCCAGGAATTGTCTACCTGTCCACCAGGTGAATTCAGCTGGGTCAAAGGGATACAACTGAGACCTTAACAGTGGCTGCTACAGCCTTGTACCTAGAATAGGGCCTTGTAACTAATAGAAACTTAATATGTATTTATTGAATGAAATCCCCCACTGCTGTTGAGTAGATTCCAACTCATAGCAACCCCATAGGGTTTCTGAGGCTGTAACTCTCTACGGAAGCAGGCTGCCACATCTTTCTCCTGCAGAGCTGCTGGTGGTTTTGAACTGGCGACCTTTCGATTAGCAGTTGATTACTTTAACCACTGTGCCACCAGGACTCCTTTACTGAATGAAAGAATATAAAAATATTTTATTGTAATCTCGACTAAAGCAGTTTAATACTAGGTGATCAATCTGAAGTGGGCAGAAGGAGCTCAAGGGCTACAGGGAAAAGCAAAGGTAAATAGGAAAACAAGAACAGAAACGTTCTATAGGTTGAAAAGGAAAAGATTCATTCATTCAGTATATATTTATCGAGCCCCTGTTATGTGCCAGGTACTGTTCAAAGTTGCAGGAGATACAGCAGTGAATACAACTCACAAAATTCTGTGCCCTCATGAAGTTTACATTCTAATGGGAGAGAGAGTCCATTAGTAAAATAAATAAGTGTGCTTGAGATTGTTAGTTTCAAGGAGAAAAATATAGCAGAAAAGGGGATTGGGAGGTGTGGGGCTAGGGGGAGTGTTAACAATTTTAAATGGGCCTGGCAGGGAAGGCCTCAATGAAGAGGGACTGAAGAGGGTGAAGGCATGAGTCCTGAAGGTATTTAGGGAAGAACGTTCCCATAGTAATATAGGCAGAAATATTTGGCAGGAGATGAAATAAGTATCCCCATTGCTTGTTAGTTAAATCTGCAGCAAACCATGGACTCTCTTCCAGTTTTCGTCTGTGCTCTGTTTTATTTCCTTTCTTTCCTTTCCTCCCATGTACTCAAATTGAGGTCCAGACTACAATGAAAAAAAGAGAATTGCTTTCTTATACCATTAAAAGTTTGCGTTAATTTGTTTTTTCTAGATTTTCACTCTCCCTGTTAAGAATGAGAGAATTTTAGGGAAAGAAACTGAATATTTAATAAGTACTAGCCACAATAGGATTTACACATAAATCCTTTTATAGAGGTCTCCCATTCGTCAAAATATGTATTTACTGCCAAAAAATGAAAAAAGTGTTTTAAAATTGCACCTGAGGCACTTCCAGCTTTTACCCCTGGATGTAGAGAGCTAGAAGAAGCATATCTTCAGCTCTGACAGTAGAAAAGAGCCAGGGTAAGTTCAAATTCATGACTTTCTAAAACCTATCAGAGAGCTAAAGTCACAGAACAATCAGCTGGCCCCAAATCAAAGAAAATATAGTGCCTGCAGAGAGCGGCAGTGCCAGCATGTTCTCACCTCGGGTACAGGCACGTGGACACTGGGTGCAGGTAAGAAGAGTTCCTTGCAAATTGACAAGTTGGTGAAGGTCCGGGGCAGGTTGTTGGGACAATATGAAACCCCGGTGGGCTGCAGAAATTGGACAAATCCGAGCACTCTTGTTAACTCTTTCTCCATGAATCCCACTGGGTGCTTACAGAAAAGATTAGAAGGAGCCCTAATAAGTGTCCATTATGTTACTACTTGAGGGAGGGAAGTTGTTGTTAGCTGCCATGAAGTTGCTTCTGACTCGTCCTGACCCTGTGTACAACAGAACGAAACACTGCTCGGTCCTGCTTCATCCTCACAATCATTTGTAATGCTTGAGCCCTTTGTAGCAGCTACTGTGTCAATTCATCTCACTGAAGATCTTCCTCTTTTTCAGTGACCCTCTACTTTACCAAGCATGGTATCTGTCTCCAGGGACTGGTCCCTCCTGATAACATGTCCAGAGTATGTGAGACCAAGTCTCGCCATCCTTGCTTCTAGTGGGTGTTCTGGCTGTACTTCTTCCAAGACAGGTTTGTTTGTTCCCTGGTAGTCTGTGGCATATTCAGTATTCTTCAGTCCATGGTATATTCAGTAGTCTTCGCCAGCACCTTAATTCAAAGGCATCGGTTCTTCTTTGGTCTTCTGTATTCATTGTCCAGCTTTCACATGAACATGAGGCGACTGAAAACACCATGGCTTGGGTCAGGTGTACCTTAGTCCGTAAAGTGACATCTTTGCTTATTAACACTTTAAAGAGGTCTTTTGCAGCAGATTTGCACAATGCAATGTGTCATTTGATTTCTTGACTGCTGCTTCCATGGGTGTTGATTGTGGATCCAAGTAAAATGAAATCCTTAACAACTTCAGTCTTTATTCTTCATTTATCATGATGTTGCTTATTGGTCCAGTTGTGAGGATTTTGTTTTCTTTATGTTGAGGTATAATCCATTCTGAAGGCTGTGGTCTTTGATCTTCATCAGTAAGTGCTTCAAGTCCTCTTCACTTGCAGCAAGCAAGGTAGTGTCATCCTGATGCTGCGTTCTTATTCATATAGTCCAGCTTCTTGGATTAATTGCTCAGCATACAGATTGAATAAATATGGGGAAAGGGTACAACCCTGCCGTACACCTTTCTTGACTTTAAACCACACAGTATCCCCTTGTTCTGTTCGAATGACTGCCTCTTGGTCTAGTGTACAGGTTCTTCATGAGCACAATTAAGTGTTCCAGAATTCCCATTCTTCACAATGTTATCTGTAATTTGTTATGATCCACACAGTTAGATGCCTTTACATTGTCAATAAAACACAGGTAAACATCTTTCCGGTATTCTCTACTTTCAGCCGTGATCCATCTGACATCAGCAGTGATATTCCTCGTTCTACCGTCTCTTCTGAATCCAGCTTGAATTTCTGGCAATTCCTTGTCGATGTACTGCTGCAGCCGCTTTTGAATGATCTTCAGCAAAATTTTACTTGGGTATGATATTGTTCGATAATTTCCACAGGGGAGCAGCAGCTATATAAGATGGGAAAGAAACTGCCGCCCATCCTTCTCTTCTATTTCTGCCATGGAACACAAGCCTGAATCAGTGGCTAGAAGGGAAACAAGCATTGTCACCCATAGGGTACTGGTGAAAATCCATTGCAGCTGGGGAAAGAGACTAAGGTGAACAGGAGAGGAGCAGGATTAAGCACTGAGAGCACAACCACAGCTGGGGAAGGAGCAGCAGGATCGTTAACGAGGATGGATGGCCTAACAGGGCCCACCTGACAGCCAGTGTTAGGTTACCGTTAGTGGAACTGCACCTTTTCTCTGTCCTGCTTAACTGTCCAGATTCACAATAGATACATGGTGAAGCTTTGAAGTTAATTTGAGTATGAGTAATAAAAATAAATGAAATAACGCGACAGCCCATTGATGGAGGCTGCCTGACTGTTTACCCACTGAGTGAATGTATCAAACAGCCAGTTGTTAGGTTTCAAGTATCTTTCCAAAAAAAACTGAAAACCTACCAGTCTTTTCCTTAACTTTAAAATAATTTGTTTGATAAAAATAAGTGGTATTGTTGGCTAGCTTTAAAATAAACGTGTTATTAGAAAATAATGGACAGATTAGGTGGCGGCCACAGCACACACGGACTCAGCTCTCTCGTGCCTCGCTCGCTTCTATCACAGCTATGTCTGACAAACCCGATATGGCTGAGATTGAGAAATGCGATAAGTCGAAATTGAAGAAGACGGAAACGCAAGAGAAAAATCCACTGCCTTCAAAAGAAACGATCGAACAGGAGAAGCAAGCAGGCGAATCGCACTGAGGCGCCGCGGCCGATACGCACTGTACGTTCCACAAGCATTGCCTTCTTCCTTCTTTCAGCTGTTTAACTTTGTGAGATGCAGAGAGGTTGGATCAAGTTTAAATGACTGTGCTGCCCCTTTGCACGTCAAAGAATCGAGAACTACTGACTACGAAGGCGGCGCCTGCCACCCCCATCCGCCTGTCTGGCTGGCAGGGAAGGAAGAGAGCTTGCATGTTGGTGATGGAAGGAGCTGGGTGGGACGACAGTGAATAAATATGTTGAGTAAGAGCAAAGCCGGTCTAAGGTGTCCTGCAGGCATAAAATGCAGTTTAATCAGAGTGCCATTTTTTTTTGTTCAAATGATTTTAATTATTGGAATGCACAATTTTTTTAATATGCAAATAAGTTTTAAATCCTGAAAAAAAAAAAAAAAGAATGGACAGTAGTTAAGCTAGAAATGTGTAACAGAGAGATATCTGGAAAATCCCAAAATATTTGGAAATTAACACATTTCTAAATGACTTATGGGTCAAAGAGGAAGTCTCATGGGAAATAAAGTAATACTTTCAACTGAATGAAAATAAAACATAACAAAATTTGTGGGATGAAGCTGAAGTAATGCTTTGCGTGAAATTGATAGCAATGAATTTTTAGATTAGAAAAGTGGTCTAAAATCAATAGTCAAAGCTGATTCTTTGAAAAAAATCAATAAAATTTATAAACGTGTAAACAGACTGTCTAAGTATAAAAGGGAGAAACACAAATTACCATTATCTCAGCAGAGGGGGGATATTACTACAGACCACACAGATGTTAAAAAGATAAGAGAATATACTGTGAATATACTGTGAACTCTGTGCCCAGAAATTAAACAATTTAAGTGAAATGGACCAATTCTTTGAAAGACATAAACTTAAAGAACTCACTCAAGAAGAGATAGATCATCTGAATTGTTCTATTATCTACTAAAAAACCGGAGTTTTTAGTTAAAACCTACTAACAAAGAAAATGCCAGGCTCAGGTGGTTTCCCTGGTGAGTTCTAACAAACACTTAAAGAAGAAATGATACCAATTCAGCATAATCTTTACCATAAAATAGAAAAGAACACTTTCCAATGATACCAATTCAGCATAATCTTTACCGTAAAATAGAAGAGAAAACTTTCCAACTCATCCTATGAGGCCAGCATTACGTTAAACCAAAATCAAAGACAATACAAGAAAAGAAAACTACGTACCAATATGCCTTATGAACATAAACATGACAATTCTCAACAAAATATTAGCAAATTTAATCTAAATATGTATATACATAATTGTGAAACATGGGGTTTATCCTGGGCATGCAAGGCTACTTCACTATTCAAAAATCAATACATGTAACCCATCATATTAAGTTTAAAGAAGAAAAACCACATGATTATATTAATAGATACAGAAAAAACATTTGACAAAATTCACTGTCTGTTACTGATAAAAACTCTCAGCAAACTAGCAATAGAAGAAACTTCCTCAATCTGATAGAAGGCATGCATAAAAAGTCTACAGCTACATTATTCTTCATGATGAAAGACTGAATTCTTACCTTCTAAAACCTAGGACAAGGGGCATTGGTGGATCAGTGGTAGAATACTCACTTTCTATACAGGAGACCTGTTTCTGAGTTCTGGCCAGATACACCTCATGCATAGTTACCATCTGTCTGTCAGTGGAGACTAGTGTGTTGCTATGATGCTGAACAGGTTTCAGCAGAACTTCTGGACTAAGACTAGGAAGAAAGACTTGGTGATCTACTTTTGATAATCAGCCGATGAAAATCCTGTGGATCTCAACAGTTCAGTCCGCAGCCAGTCATGGAGATGGCACAGGACTGGGCAGCATTTTTTTCTGTTGTGCATGGGGTTACCATGAGTTGGGGGCCAATGTGACAGCAGCCAACTACAACAACAAAATCAAGAACAAGGCAAGGATGTCACTTTTACCACACTTACTATTTGTGGTACTACAAGTCTTAGCCTGTGCAATAAAGCAATAAAAAGAAATAAAAGGCATACAGATCAAAGGAAGAAATAAAACTGTCACTATTGGCAGACTACATGATTGTCAGTGTCGAAAATTTCAAGGAATTTATGAACAAGAACTAATAAGTTTCAATCTAATCAATCAGTATTCTACATACTAGCAAATAACAATTGGAAACCATAGTTTGAAAATTACATATTATAGCTCTAAAAAATGATATACTTACATACAAATCTAAGAAAACACATGTAAGATCTATATGCTTGAAACAACCAAATGCTGACGCAAGAAATCAAAGACCTAAATGATGGAGAGACATACTGTGTTCATGGATTGGAATACTTAAAATGTCAATTCTCTTTCAGTTGATTTATAGACTTACTTCAGTACCAGCCAAAATCCCAACAAGTTTTTTTGTAGGTATAGCCAAGCTGAATCTAAAATTTGTATGGAAAGGCAATGGAACTAGAACATCTAAAACCATCTTTAAAAAAAAAGAATAAAGGTAGGGGACTACCAAATTTTAAGACTTACTTTAAAGTTACAGTAATTAAGGCAGTGTGGAATTGGTGACGGTATTGACAGATAAATTGATGGAATAGGATGGAGAGTCCAGAAGTAGACCTACACAAATTTGATTTTTGATACAGTATAAAAGAAATTCAGTGGAGACAAGATGGTCTTTTCAACAAATAATGTTGGAACAATTTGTCATTCACATGCAAAAAAACTCTACCTCAGCTTCACATTTTATACAAACATTAACTCAATTGGATGGTAAATTTAAATGTAAAACATAAAACTTTTAGGAGAAAGCATAAGATGACAGGGACTCCTCTTCCCAGTTCATCTGCTCAGAGAGAAGGATTTTACCTCAGTGTTTTAGATGCCCGCATGCCTACCATTGCTGTTACGGACAGTGCCGCCCGGTCACTGCTGCTCTCGAGAGGGCAGCTTCCCGACTGGTGCTGCCTCAACACAAGGCAGGGGGATCTCCAGCCCACAGGGCCCCTCTTCCCAATCGTCTGTTTAGAAAGAGGGTTTCTCTTGGAGTTTTTTCCGTCCATAACTGCTCTGCAGTTCCTGGACTTGGGCTGCCCTACATTCTAAATGGACTGAAATGTACCAACAACCATGAAGATGGTGCAGGACCATTATACATAAAGCTGCCATGAGTCGGAGCTGACCCCACAGCAACTGACAACACCACCACCAGTCTAAACTGGGAGATAGAAAAAAAACAATTCAGGAAATTTATTGATGTGTGCGTTATTCTTCAAAATTTGGTTTTCCTTCCAAATATGTCTTCTGTTATTTACTTTTCAGAGTCCCCAGATGGTTTCTTTATGTATTCTGTCCAAGGTTTTTAGTTGTAATCTGTGAGAGAGATTGGACTGAGTGTGATTATTTCATCGTATTGGAATTGGAAACTCTACCTCTGCTCCTTTTTTGTTTGTTTTTGACTGAAGAAGTCAATTTCCTTTTGCTAGTGGGAATAGCACCAAGTATTGGCAATAAGACATAAAAAGCATCTACTTGAGGCTTCTGGGACACATATTTTTCCCTGATAAAAAGAAAGAGACCCACGGAGAAATTCCACTCTTGGTGCCTGTGGATGTTGTTGAATAAGGACATGATGCTTGGAACTGTTGCTGCCATCTTGTACCCATGAAAGAAGAGCCAAAAAATTATATACAGAAGCTACATTAGAGCCCAGACATTGCTGAGTAGTGAAATTAGCCAAACCTGGACCCCCCATCTGTAGACTTACTTAGGTAGGGTCATAAACTATTGTTTAAGCCATTTTCAGTCAGGTATTTTTTAAATCGTAGTCCCAGTGATTGTAAATGATAAACTACTATTATTTCATTTTCTAATTTAGGAAGTCAGCCATCCACAAGCATAACTCTGATAGAATTAATGACTATCCCTGAATAATCTTTAAATTATATTTTAAAAAATGCTTTTAAATTGTTTATTCACTGATTAAAAGATTTGACATATGGGAAAAGATTGATGTTTTGATCCTTTAAAACTGTAAGACTAAAAAATGAATATATTGTCAAAATAAATATGGATTATAATTGAATTATTCTTGATTCTTTTGTGTACTTGGAGATAGGTTATGCTTTTATTCTTTATGCTCCTTTAGTCACCATTCAAAAATATTAATTGCGGATTCATTCTGTGCCAGAAACTTGTGTTGGATACTTGGGGCACTTAGAGGAGTCAGAAATAGTTGCTGCTCTTCAAGAGCTCACATTCCGATAGGGGGTATAAACATATAAACAAACGCTGTACTTAAAATGCAGATACAAGCTAGCGTATGTATATGTATAAAATGCTATAGGAATATAAAAGAAAAAATCTGTTTCTGAGATATAATGTTTTTCTATTCTATGAGATTGGATTTATTATTCTCACGTGTAAGTACACTATATGTCTTTTGGTTCTATGTTATTGGGTAATATAATTTGTTTCCTTTTTCATAACGTGAGATGTTGAAAGGCATATTTGTATTTTATTAGTTTTCTTTAGTGATCATTTAAGAAACTGTATTCTTCCTCATGTATCTGGTGGGTGAATCCTCTCACCTCTTCCAGTGTCTGTGCAAGTCTTACTTCTCCATGAGTTCTGCCCTGATTATTGCAACGTGACCTCCATCCTCACCTCCCTGAATTTACCAGTCTCCTTTATCTTGCTCAATTTCTTCTTATATCCACAGTACTTATTACCATCTAACATACCGTGTACTTTACTATGATTATTTTTATTGTATGTCACCCTCTAAGTAAGTATTATTTCTTCAGAAATTTAAAGATATTACTTCATTGTCTCCTAGGTTCCAGTGTTGCTGGTAACAAGTCAGGCTGATTTTCATTCCTTTGTTTGAAGCCTGATTTTAATCCCTGCCAACTTTTAGGTTCTTCTATTTGTCTGGGGAGTTCTGAACTACATCACATTTTTTTACAGATAGAAGTCTTCTTGTTCTTTCTTCCTGTTTGGTACTTAGTAAACATTTCTGTTCTGAAGACTTGGATCTTTTTTTCAGTTCTGAAAGTTTCTGTATGTGTACACACACACACATAGTATATTTATTTATTTTTATATAAATACTTATTTATTTCCTACCTGCTATTTTGAAACTCCACCACCCATCTGTTAGTTTGTCATTTTGTGGTGGTGTATGTGTTGCTATGATGCTGGAAGCTGTGCCACCAGTATTTCAAGTACCAGCAGGGTCACCCATGGTGGACATGTTTCAGTGGAGCTTCCAGACTAAGACAGACTAGGAAGGAAGGCCTGGCAATCTGTTACTGAAAAGACAATGAAAACCTCACAGATCACAACAGAACGTTGTTCTACTCGCTTACTTTGGAAATGTCATCTGGAGGGATCAGTCACTAGAAGAGGACATCATGTTTGGTGAAGTAGAAGGTCAACAAGGGTGTAAGAGCATGGGGGACCCTTGGTGAGATGGATTGGCACAGTAGCCAAAATGAACTCGAACGTGCTGGCGTTTGTCAGGATGACTTAGGACCGGCCCCCATTTCATTCTGTTGTACATGGTCTCCATGAGTTGGACTCAACCAGATGGCAGCTAACAACAAAAACAACGCTGTAAGACTAGTGGCTCTGTTCTCCAGGGTTTATCTCATGCTTTACACCTTCTGTTCTCCAGGGTTTATCTCATGCTTTACACCTTTTTGTTAGTGTCTTTTTAATGCTGTGTGGGAGAATCCTTTAATTTTATTTTCATCTATTTTGCTTTTCAATCTACCTTTTGAGTTTTAAAATTTGATGATCAAATTTTTAATTTCTAAGATCTCCATTTGTTATTTTTTCATAGAAGCGTTTTCTTATTTCTCTGAAGATATTAATTATCCTCATTTAAAAAAAACTTCTTTTGT
This sequence comes from Trichechus manatus latirostris, assembly GCF_000243295.1. NCBI lineage: Eukaryota > Metazoa > Chordata > Mammalia > Sirenia > Trichechidae > Trichechus > Trichechus manatus. The sequence goes on from NW_004444045.1 coordinate 2,290,934, forward strand.
GTTCTAGGTTGTTTGTTGAGCTTGACTCCTTTCTTTCATGGGTGTTGCTTTTTCTCAAATGTTGAGTGATTCTTATTTGACTGCTCATATTTTTATTTGAGAATTTTTGTTGTTGTTGCTGGTTGTGGTTCTGAGTGGCTTGGGGGGAGGTGGGGTGCTTTCCCATGGAGGCTGAGTCCATAATCTCCTGTGTGTGCGTCACTCCAGGGGATTGTGAGGTATGATGGGGAATGGCGTAGCACTCACTGACCAGCTTTTCTCACCCAAGAACCAGCCCTGAGTCCTGAGGGTCAAATCTCCCACCTCAGAGAGCTGGGCTCACTGCTTTTACCTCCAGACAAAACCCAGAGCCATCTGCTCTCTTTCAGTTTTTTTCTGAAAGTTCAGTATTCCTTTGATCTCTGCTCTTCTGTTTCCAGCCCCAGCATTTCTACGAGACCTGTGGTTCTCAGGCTTGGCTGCACATTGGGATCACCTGGGTAACTTCAGAAACCACTGAAGCCTTTGTTCCACTCCCCAGAGATCTTGATTTATTTTGTTTGGGGAGTAACCTGGGCATTGAGAGTTTTTTAACGTTCCCCAGCTGATTTTAATTTACAGCCAAGATTGCTAACCACAGTGCTAGGAAATAGCCTCAGGCAGATCTTTCACAAGTGTAGAAAAAGCTCTTAGAATTTATCTTAGGACAGAAGCCATTTTATCTTCTGATGACTTTGAGAAAAGGAAAGGAAGCTACCTACACAGCAGTTCAGATTCAGTTCTTTAATTAATCACCTTGTTGTTTTGTCCTGCAGCCTTTTCTTCTCTTGTGTCTGTGGACCTTGAAGTGTTTCTGGGATTGCTTTTACCTCCACAGTTGTTTTTACTTTGTCCCGGTTGTTTGGGCCTAAGTTTGTTTTTCCATTTCTTTCTCCATCAGTCTACTATCCATGATGTTCCATTTTCCAAGATTACTTAAAATTTCTGGTCCACTGGTGACACTATTGTCTTTCAGCACTGCTGTAAATTCGTTTTTAATTGTTTTTCTTCTATTTCAGTAGATTTGAAGAGGAATGGATGAACACATCTGTGCTCATTCTACCAAATTTATTCTCTCTCCCAGTTCCATTGTCCATGTGTCTTTTTCCTAATAGATCTATAAAACGTGGAAAGAGAGGTTTTACAGTCTTCCACAGCAGTCCTTTTTTGTTTTATATAATTTAAAGGTTCATGGGTATTATAAATTTTATATGAATTTTGCATTTTATGAATATAAAATGACCCTCTTTTCCATGGAAAGCTTTTTGCCATATGTCTTATTTGAAATCAAAAGGACCACACTCCTCTGCTTTTCGTTTATCTAAGCCTTTGCTTATCCTTTAAAAACATTTCTTGTCAACTTCATGTGTTTCTTGATACTTAAGCAGCATATATCTAAATTTAAAAAACAAAATCTTTTTAATGGAGGACTTGAGATAATTTAAATTTATCATCATAACTTATATGCTTGTTCTGGCCTCTTGTATAAGATTTTATGCTTCCTAATTATTTTCTTGATACATGGTTTTTTCTTTGTGGATTATGCTTTGTTTGCTTTTCCCTTTTCCAATGCTTCAAAAGATAAAGATCCCTCTTAAAATTTGGTTTTTGAAAAATGATATTTAACCTGTATTAATCTTTTTTTTTTTTTTTTTACATTGGTCATAGTTCTTACTTGCAAACAACAGAAAAACTGAATATGGCTAAATTAGGCAAAAAAGGAATTTATTTAGAAGATTAACCCAGTACTGATAGAAGAAGGGCAGGTGTACCGGGAGAAGCCACGTGCAGCCACTTCACGAGGCAGACCACACTCCAGTAGCAGCAGCTCCCTGCATACGTCTGCTGCCCCCGTGGTTTCTGGGTACTCTGGACACTGCCACCAGACACTTTCTCCGGCTTCTGCATTGCTGCCACCATGGCCGCTGGACTCCACAGCTGCCACTGCCAGAATGATTTCAGAACGTTGTCTGCTTCTGGGTAGCATTTGCTTTATGCTAATGTCCCAAGCAGGAGCACACCATGGACCACGTGTAAGTCTCCAGCCTCTCGCAGAGCCATCAGATGTTTAAGACAGCAAGTTTCTGGTCTTTTCTGCTTCTGTAGTGAGGCAAGGTCCTGCCAGCACTGGGCCCCAAGTCCCAGCTCTCTGCACGCTATTCGTTCCTCTTCTAATTTTATTACAATGTCTTCTCAATATTTTATGAATGATGTCTAACCTAAAAAGTTAATTACCAGTCCTAAACAGTAATATACAATCAAGAAAACCAAACCAAACCTGTTGCCATCAAGTTGATTCTGACTCATAGTAACCCTACAGGACAGAGTAGAACTGCCCCATAGAGTTTCTAAGAAGCCAGTAGTGGATTCGAGCTGCTGACCTTGTGGTGAGCAGCTGAGAATAGATGGGTAAAAATCAAGTCCAGGAGGAACCTGTGAGGGAGGGAGGGGAAGGGAAGGTGGTTAAAATATATTCATAGCAGCAAGGAAGGAAATATGGTTAGAGGTGTGACCCCCGTTTCTCCAACTGGTCATGTGACTGCAGATCAGCGCTGTCCAACAAAAGTTTCTATAATGGTAGAAATTTTTTGTGCCTGCACTATTCAATAGAGAAAGCACTAGCTACATGTGGCCAGTGAATAGTTGAAATGTGGCTAGTGAAAGTGAGCAACTATTTTTAATTGTATTTAATTTTAATTAATTTAAATTTAGGCTTAAATAACCACATATGGCTGATAGCTACCTTATTAGGCAGTAGAGCTGTAAATAAAAACTTCCCTCTCCACGACCCATAAACTGTTGTTCCCTTTGCCTCCAGTCATGCTTTAATGAATTGGGCTCTTGCCAGCCCAGTTCTTTGCCCAATTTCAGGATAATCCTGAAACCCAGCTAATCCCACTAGCATTGGGCTTCAGTAGTCATCTACTTAAAATTGCTCATTGGACAGCTTAGGAAGGGCCCCAATCATATTTTTCTCTGTCCTTATTGAGAAAGAGCAAACTTATTTCCCCTTTGTAATTAGTCTTAACTACCTGGCAATGCTCTACTCCCTTATTTTTTATCTATTCATCCAGTGTCATAGGGAGCACAAATAGCCTGGGATGGTTACTGCCTGCCTTGGGAACAAAATGTAAAAACTAGTGGAAAACAGAGTTAAGAGAATTTGCAAATTTTTTTTTGCAAGTGTCTCACCTGTTTCCACTCATTGGTTCCTGGGCACATATTCTGGCTGTTGAAGAAACAGAAGATACACAGCATCTTTCAGGACTGCAGTCTAACCTAAAAAGGTACTGCCTATCAGCTGGAGAGACTCAGTTCCATAGCCCATTACAATGTTCTGTAAGTCCACCTGCTTTTGGATGATGGGCTACATGATACAAACCAGTAGTTATTATTTTATTTTTTCCCTTCAGTGTAAAGCAAGTTCCTTGATCAAAACAGTGCTGTTTGGGACACCGTGTCTATATATAAGCCATTCAATAATGGTGGTACTGGTAGATACATAGTAAGAAAGGAAAGCAAATTCAAATCCAGAATAAGAGAGGATAAATTTCTACCTTTACCAGGAAGGAAGGTTTATAATATAGTTAACTGTCTGCTAGGTAGCTGGCTGGCCTCCCAAATGTATAGTATTATTTTGGGGACTCACGGTTGGTCTCTTAGCTAGAAAGTTGGGCACTCAGCAGTGATAGCCTGGTCAGCCTTTGAAATGGAACGTTAATGTTGATAAGCCCATGCATAGCCTCCATACATGCCACCATAAACTGGAAATGTGGTAACTGATGAAGAGAGTAACTAGCCAGTAATAGAGAAGGTCATTTTTGTCCACCTAATTTTTGTTAAAGCTTTTTTCACAGTGAGCATTCACACTGGATGTAAACTTTCTACCATTCTGAGAGCTCTCTGGATTAGCAGCTGAAATTAGAGTGAATCTAGTTTGATTGTTGTCTTAGGCTGGGTTTTCTAGAGAAGCAAAACCAGTAAAGCATATAAATATATATAGAGACTTATATCAAGGAAACAGCTTCCATGATTGTAGAGGCTAGAATGTCCCAAGTCTGTGGATCAGGGTAGAGGCCTCTCCCAATTCACGCAGCTGCAGAAGCAGGCAAGCCCAAGATCGGCAGGTCAGAGAGCAGGGCTCCTGCTCACAGGCTGTGAAAGTTGACGAATTCCAAGATCGGCGGGCAACACCAAAAGGTTTCTCCTGATTCACATAGCTGCAGGGGTTGGCAAACCCCAGATCGGCAGGTCAGAGAGCAGGGCTTCACTCGCAGGCTGTGAAGATCGACAAATCCCGAGTTTGGCAGATAAGCTGACAGCTCAAGTCCCAAGAACCGGAGGTGAGACGACAGGAGGCAGCTGCAGGATCCAGATCCAGAGTGAGCAAAAAGCCAGAACATCTGCTTATAATCAGACACAGGCCACACTCCCAAGGAAACTCCCTTTCATCTGATTGGCTGCTCACAGTATATTCAATCATGGGAGTGATCACATTTAAACACTGAGAATCATGGCCCAGCCAAGCTGACACACAATCTTAACCATCACAATTGTCTACTTTAATTCTCTAAGACCCACACAGCTTTTTACCAGGGTCTTCCATTTGATCTTGCTTCCTGATATGACCACCATGCTTCTGACATGTAAGTGCCCAACATGCCTCTGCCACTCTAAGATCTTCCAATAGCCTTTAAAATCAGGAAGCCAATTTCTATTGTACCATCTTTTACCAGTGTCCCTGCCCCCTAAAGAACTGACTCTAAAATGCTTCTCAAAGATGTTTGCACTACCATTGCTCATGAATTTCTCAGGATCTTTACAAAGTAGTATCTTCTGTGCCCTCCAAGGAGATGCAGTAACTCAGTGGAAGAGCTGGTCATGCATAATAAAGCCGTTTCAGCATTCCACTCTTCGAAACCTTTGGCTTCCTTCTGCATCATACGAAAGAATTTTTGGAATCTGAAATTTATCTGATGAAGGACACCTTTGAGTCTAGGTTTTAGTTGATCAACCAGGCAAATAATTAAAATCATTTCAGATGCTAAAGCTGCTATAAAGAATACAGAATACCAGTTAATGGCGTCTATGTTAATAAATTCAGCCTTATCCAAAGTCTTGTTCTTCTCTGCTTTTTCAAATAATGTCTGAATTCATTGTCACATATATTCCCCAGGTTTTTACCAATTTAAATAAGTAAAGTCCTGCAGTGTGAGTGTGTGTGTGTGTGTGTGTGTGTGTGTGTAAACGTACAGGTTCTTCCTGGGCTTGATTTTGTAATTGAATTCCTGGTGCATGTTTAGACATGATTCTTATTAAAAGTTTGGAGACATTGAAGCAAAAGATAATGCCATTTCCAAATAATATATGTAGAGCTACATCAAACCAGAGAGTAAGAGCTGTTTTGACAGGCAAGGGAGGTTTAATGGAAGTTGGGGTCTCAGAGTATCAAGTTCTCCAAATATTTTTATATATCGCCACTCTTGAGATCCCACTATTTCTTGATCTGTGTCTTCACATAAAAAAGCTAGTGAAACAATGAATTCAACAGATACTCTGTATTAAACTTTCAAGAACATACTGGAGTTTGTTTTTTCCAACCTTGGTATTACAGCCATGGGGAATAAGAGATTCTTTTAACATGGTCACAGAATATCCCCAAGTTTCATTAAGAGCCTTGATCCAAGAATTTAAAGATTGTCATTTTTTTCCTTTAACTTGTCCAGTGCCATTAGAAGCCATTTTAAACTGTCCCTTCTTTCATCAGTTTCTTTAGATTCAAAGATCTGGGTAGGAGCAAATGATTGACTCGATTTGGGTTGCCTTGTGTTAGAAAACAACTGCATTAATGTCTGTAGTGGGAAATGGAGCTCTTCTTTCTACCTGTGGATTTCCTAGGCATAGTAACATGGTTCAGATGCTGGGCAACCCCAAAAACTCAATGATATTTACTTAGTAAAGTTAGGAACAACACTATCTTTGGAATCTCCCTTATGAATAGAGAGGAACGTAAATTATTATTATTCTTTACTTTGTCATCTCATTTCCTAAATCTGGTTTAAAATAAAAAATGTCATTATTGAGATATTTAGAAAAATATTAATCTCCTTAAAAGGTATATTTGGATATCATATTAATTTAAAAGACAAAATTCAGAGTTTCTGAGTATTGAAGTGGTCTCAAAGCATATAGTATTTGTTTCTTTACACAACTTCTTCATTCTAAAGCTGTACGTTGGTTTTGTTTTTTTTGTGTGTGTGCTTTAGGTGAAAGTTTACAGCTCAAGTTAGTTTCTCATACAAACATTTATACACATTGTTATGTGACCCTAGTTGCTATCCCTATAATGTGACTGCATATTCCTCCTTTCCACCCCAGGTTTCCTGTGTCCATTCAACCAGCTCCTATCCTTTTCTGCCCTCTCATCTTGCCTCTGGACAGGAGCTGCCCATTTAGTCTCGTGTATCTACTTGAACTAAGAACACACTCTTCCTGACTATCATTTTATGTCTTATAGTCTAGTCTATTCTTTGTCTGAAGAGTTGGCTTCAGGAATGATTTTAGTTCTGGGTTAACAGTCTGGGGGCCATGTCTTCTAGGGTTCCTCCAGTCTCAGACCATTAAGTCTGGTCTTTTTACTAGAATTTGAGTTCTGCACTCCACTTTCCTGCTGTGCCATCAGGGACTCTCTGTTGTGTTCCCTGTCAGGGCAGTCATTGGTGGTAGCCTGGCACAATCTAGTTCTTCTGGTCTCAGGCTGATGGAGTCTCTGGTTTATGTGGCCCCTTTTGTCTCTTGGGATAATATTTTCCATGTGTCTTTGGTGTTCTTCATTCTCCTTTGCTCCACGTGGGTTGAGACCAATTGATGCATCTTAGATGGCCGCTGACTAGCTTTTAAGACCCTAGACGTCTAAGGTTGTAAATTTAATTACTCTTGCAGTCAATAAGAATAGGTCTTCATCACTATATAATGATTAAGGGGATGATACATCATGAAGACATAACCATAATAAACATCTATGCACCCAATGACAGGGCTCCAAAATATATAAAACAAACTCTAACAGCACTGAAAAGAGAAATTGACAGTTCCACAATAATAGTAGGAGACTTCAACACACCACTCTCAGTAAAGGACAGAACAACT
>NW_004444045.1:2299333-2318684 GCF_000243295.1 Trichechus manatus latirostris
TTAAAATGTTGTGGGGTTGTTAACCAATGTCATAAAACAGCATGTGTGTTACTGTTACATGAGAAACTATCTGTTCTGTAAGCCTTCACCTGAAGTAAAATAAAATATTTAAAAAAAAAAAAAAAAAGAATAGGTCTTCAAGCAAATGCTGTCAAGAAGGGTACTTTTCCAACTTTTATTTATTTAACAAATTTTTAAGTTTATAGAAATGCTGAAAGAATACTCCAAGTGAATACATAAGTATATTTCACCTAGATTCACCAATGGTTAGCATTCCACCACATTTACATTATTACTGTCTGTCTGGATATATCCAGGGAGCCCCAATGGTGCAGTGGTTAAGCGCTGAGCTGCTAACCAAAAGGTTGGTGGTTTGAACCCACCAGCTGTTCCATGAGAGAAAGGTGTGGCAGTCTGCTTCTGTAAGATTTACAACCTTGGAAACCCTATGAGAGACCGTTCTACTCTGTCTTATAGGGTCACTGTGAGGCAGAATCGACTTGATGGCAATGGGTTTTTTCAATGGGATGTGGGTATATACGTATACAGTTTTTCTGAACCATTTGAAAGTAAAGTGTAGTCATTATGATACTTCATCCACAAACACTTCAGCACACACCTCTTAAGAAAGGAAATTCTGTTTACACAACCATAAAATTATCATATTGGGTTGTATCTTTTCTGAGCCCTTGGTTATTATTCTGCTTGTGGCTTGATAGGTTTTTGATGTGGGTTAAAACATGTTTCATAAGTTTTGGGAAATTCTTGGCAGTATCTGTTCCAATAGAGGTCTTACCCCATTTTCTTCCTCCTTTTCTTCTGGGACTTCACTTATATGTCTATTGGACCTTCTTTCTGAATCTCACTTCTCTCAAAGACTCTTTTCTGTGTTTTCTCTTCTTCCTCTTTCTCCTCCTCCTCCTTCTCCTCTTGCTCTTCTTCATCAATTCCCTCTTTGCTTTAGTTTGGTGTTTTTCTGTTGTGCCTAATGTGTTATTGAACCCAACTAATTAGTTCTTAATTTTAGATATTGTATTTTTAGTTTTAGAATTTCCGTTGATCCTTTTTTATAGTTTTGAATATACTGATAGACATAACCTATCTTTTTGCCAATTTTCCCCATTTTTTCCCTCCATTTTCTTGAACATATTTATCATTGGTTATTTTAAAGCTGTTGTTAGCTAACTCTAAAACTGGGATCACCTGTGGGTATTACTATTGGTTATCGTTTCTCTTGTTCTTTTGACACGTGAAAGGATATTGTAGAGGCTCTAGATTATATTTCTGTAGAAAAGGCTGACCTTTTCCTCTTTTGGACACAGCAGTGCTCAGTAACCTTAACTCAATAAGTATCTGTGCTGAATCATGCCTGAGTAAAGGTCAGATTACCTCTGCCTCTGGTTTACTCCTGGTCCTCCAGATTTTCATTTAGCAGCCTTTCGTATTTTGGTGGGCCATTCTTTTTTGTTAGCCTCAAATTTTAATCTTTGCATTGAGAGTCAAGAGAGCCTGCTTTGCTTTTCAGATGCTTTCCACTTAGATTTTTATCTCCTGCTGCATATTGCTTCAGTATTCAATAAATGTTTCGGGAAAAAAAAATCTGCCATGGGCTTGCTTGATGTCTTCCAAGTCTTTACCAAAAGCTCTCTCTTCCTCTGCATCAGCCCTCCTCCAGGCTTTGTACTGGGCTTTGCACTAGATTCTCAGCCTCTTGTCTGTATTCAAATTCATCCAGTGTTCCCAGGGTAAAAGCAGCTGCAGAAGCCAGTTCACTTCTCTCTTTTTCCCCTTCTGGAGTATCATTTCATTTAGTTCATGTTGCCTCAGCAACTTTCTTCTTTCAAAAGATAAATTTTGTATTTTTATCTGGCTTTATAGTTCTACATGGAAGCACTGATCTGTGGCCAAGTACTGCATCCTACCTGGAAGTGAAAGAGTCTTTGCATAGTACATATTTTGGAACATTTTCTCTTCTTTTCATGCAACAGATTCAATTTAGATGATTCTAGAATTGTGAGGATATAATATTTTCCTTTAAACTGTAAATGTAATACAATTTCATTGCCTTTTGGCATTTAGAGTTTGATGAGAGTCTGATTTTTAGTTTTTCTGTGACTTAACTTTTTTTTTTTTTTTTGAAATTTCTGGGTGTTTAAAGATTTTTTATTTCTCTATCTTAATAAAAACAATATATTTTTTCCAGATGTTTCTTTATATGGATATCTTTTCAGTGATGTAGAATAGTTTGTGATAATTCCTTTACACTAAGCTCACTCATTGGTTTAGGGAGGTGTCTTTCAATTAAGCTTTAGAGTTTTTGTTTCTCTGCTTGTTCTGGTTTTCCTAAGAACACCTGCAACTCTTAGCTTCAATCTCTGTTTCCTTTATTCTTCTCTGCCATTCTCTCCATTAATTTTTTTTTTTCATCATCCTGGATCTTTGTATTGCATTCTGAAAAAAATTTATCAAGTTATTTTATTTCTGCTTGACTAGGCTTTTCCAAGTTTAATCTTATGCTTCATTAACATCAATTTACATTTAAATCTTAATATTATGATTTTATTTTATTTTTAAATTATTCTACCTGTGTCACTTTCTCTCTTTCCTACTCACATGGCAGTCTTGTATTCTCAGTTTGTTTTATTTATCCTGGCTTTCTGCTGCAGTTCCATAGAAGCCATACACCCTAATAAATGTGGCAAACTGATTTTGAAAAATTTTTTCTCTTTCTCTTGACAAGCCATTTTCAGAGATTTGTTCTTCTTGTATATTTTAAGGTAACCTTTCCTTTGTAATATTCTTAAAAATCAACTTTATTGAGTTATAATTTACATTTATTAAAATATACTCATTTTAAACAAACAATTCAATGAGTTTTGTCAGTTGAATACACTTGTGGATCTACCACCCCAATCAAGAAATGTAATATTCCATTTCCCAGAAGGTTCCCTTATACTCCTTTGTAGTCAGTCCCCCCAACTGCTGCCTCATGCAGCCACTGGTTTGACTTCTAACACTACACAACTTCAAAAACTTTATAAAAATGGAGTCATCTGGTATAAGTACTTTTTTCCTAGCTTCTCTTGATCAACTTAACATTTTAAAAATTCAAATTCTTCTGTATTGTTACAGATAGCGGTAGTTTCTTCCTTTTCATGACTGAGTAGTATGCCATTGTAAGAACATAATGCAATTTGTTTATCCATTCTCCTGTTGATGGACGCTTGGGTTGGTTCCAGTTTGTGGACATTATAAATACAATTGCTATCAACATTCACATTTTTGAATCTGTTTGTTCATTTTTACTTTTAAATACTTGTATGCATTTATAGTATCTGTTATAAAGCCTCTGTCTGCTAATTCAATCATTTCTGTCTTTTCTTTGTGTATTTCTGTTGACTGATTTTTCTCTCAGGTATGGGTGATATTCTTCTGCTTTTATGCATGTGAAGTAGTTTTCATTTGGATGTTGGACATTGTTGAGAGTCTGGATTTTTCCCCCCTTCCCTTAAAGATTTTGGAGTTTTTCTGTGTTTGGAGTTCTAATTTACCTTGCATATTATCTTGATATGTTTATAATTTGTTTTTAAAAGTTTTTTTTTAAATTTAAATTTTAGATTGCATACAGAGTAACCTTTATTCTAGGGCTATTTTAAACCTATTCCTATGATGTGGGCTTTCTGGGGTCTCTATGAATGCCCCAGATGTTGTACAATGTCTCTGTTGTCAGAACTCAAATATTTTTTGCACTGCTTTATATGGCTTTCAGCTTCCCAGTCGTCATTTCTTTCCTGGCATCTTTTCTTTGCCCAGTCTCATGAGGTCTCGCATTGTGCAAACACAGCTTAGAATGCAGGCAAAGGCTCTAAGAGCCTCCCATGCAGTTTTCTGCAGCTCCTTCTCTCTCTCTTTCCTCTTCAGTACTTTACTCCACACATACCAGCTGCCTTAGCCTCCCTAAACCCTGGCCTCTATCTCCTCAGTTCAGAGAGGCTGCTAGTCCCTGCCTGGCTTCCTGTTTCAGGGTCCAAGAAATGTCTCCAGATAGAAAGCTGGGGCAATCATAGGGCTCATCTTGTTTGCCTTTCTTCACAGATCACAGTCCTTTACTGCCTGTTGCTTAATGTCTGAAAGCAGCTGTTTTACATATTTCGTATAGACTTCTAGATGTGTATGGCAGGAAGTGTTATCTGGTACCACTACTTCATCGTGGCTGGAAGCAAACGTCTTATTGCAGTATTTTCAAGAGGTTACAGTGTCACTATGAGTCAGAATCGACTCGATGGCAATGGGCTTAGGTTTTTAGGTTTATTTTAAAATTAATTTTTCTGTTTATTATTCTAAAATGAGAAGAAATATATCAACTTCTAGTATTTTCTAAGAATTAAGGAGAATGATTTATCATCATACCCACTCTCTGTCCATTTGGGAGATAGTTGAAATCTCTTCTCACATTGATAGCCAGACAGCAAATTGGCATCCATTAGTCTTAAGTCTCGGTGATTACTTGTTTTTCAACTAATATTCTGTACCTGACTCTATGGAATATCCCAACCCACAGGCCCAGATTTTTGGTAGTAAATCTGGTATAAAACACCATAGCTCCCAGTATGTCCCGAACACAGGTATCTTCCCTCTTTTATCTAACAGGGAAAATTTTATCACTCTTCTTTGAGAGCTACAAGGCAAGATTCTCCCATTATCTCTTTCTGGATAGTGTAGTCCTAAGATGTTACTTCTGATATTTCTTCAGCAAATTTGCCACCATGAGGATAGGTAGAAGAAGGAGGGTAGCTATAGCAGAAAATGAGATCCTACTTTAATTTATACAAAAACACTTATTGAGCACTTAATCGTCAGACACTCTTCTAGGGTTAGAAATACAAAAATTCCTGGAGTTTACATTCATGTGAATGAAATCATTGCACTGATGAATCAAACTAACCCTGAAATGCATAATATTTTTAGATTTAGACGTTATAACAGCCATTTTCCATGTTTATTATCTAAAGCAACTTGAGTTAAGTTTTCTGTTACTTGCAGACAAAGGCGTCCTAACTGATACAGAATATTTGGTTTGATTACATGCCCAGTGCTGCAGTTTACCCTGCTAATTCCCTATCCTTCTTCTGGTGCAGTGGTTAAGAGCTTGGCTGCTAATCAAAAAGTTGACAGTTTGAATCCACCAGCCACTCCTTGGAAGCCCTGTGGGGCAGTTCTACTCTGGAATTGACTCAACAGCAATTTTTTTTTTTTTAAAGTACTATATGTCAGGTACTTTTCTAAGCATTGTACATACATGGAATCATTCAGTCCCCAAAACAACTAAGTGAAGTAAGTACTATTATTATCCCTTTTTGATAGATCAGGAAACTGTAAACTTTTCCTAAGTCACATTGCCAGTAAGTATGAAAACAGAATTTGAACCTAGGCAGTCTGGTTGTGAAGCCTGAGCTCTTAACCGCAAAACTATTCTACTAAACTCTTGCTTTTATTCACTTACTATATTGTGATTATATTTTTGTACAGTTAAATATCTTCTTGCAATTAATTGCTTCAACATATTCAGTCATATGGATATCATACTGTATTTAACCAGTATCTTCTTTGGGGGCATTTATGTATTTTCTGATTTTTTTGTTTGGATAGTGATACTGCCACATACATCCTTGTGTGTGTGTGTATATATATATATGTATATATATATATATATATATTTCAAAAACTCCTTAATTAGAAAAATTCCTAAAAGCAGAAATTCTAGAACCAGTGGCCAGTGTATCTTAAGGTCATGATAAGAATTATAAAATCACCCTCACAAAATTTATATCAACTTATATTTCTACCAGGAGTGTATCTTCTTCGATATTTTAGTACAGTATTTGGGAAGTGTTATCATTTAAACAAGAAAACCGTTTCATTAATTTGTAGAACAAATTTTTCTGTTCCTGATCATTTTATTTCTCAAGGTGACCTGTCCTCATCTTCCCCCCACTCCCTTGGATTGAATCTATCAGAATTCTATATTTTAAACATATATTTTGATTGCCCATCTTACCTAGTTTTAAAGAATTATTCTGTGAACTTGCCGTGGGTTTAGGTATTTTTCCTGAGACTTCGCTAAGATTTTTACTTGACAGTGTTTTTAATGAGTAAGGTAATTACCTAGATAATTGTGGCTGAAAATGCTATCAGAAAGTAGAAGGGTTTTGGGGCCTGAATCACTGAATTTGACAACTTAGCTCTCATTAACTAATTTAATGTTTTTTTAAAAAATCTTTTTTAAATCTAGATATCATAGTGAAATGGAAACTCATGTTCATAAAGAAAAATAATTCACTAAGTCCAGTTTAGTTTATATTATTACCAAGGATAATAGTATGACTTAAGTTGAGATTTTTACTAATAATCATTCCATTTTCACAGATACATTGCCATGTATGGATTTCCTGTTTATACCAATGGAAAAGTTGACTCAATTAATAGTTTTAAGAATTAATACCTGTGATCGCAGTACTGGTTCTTACCTAAACTAACAATGCCTTTTTTTTACCCCCAGACTATTTATGGATTATTTAAAGAATATTTTTGTCTGTATCTTTTTTTTTTTAATTTTATTGTGCTTTAGATGAAAGTTTATAGCGCAAATTGGTTTCTCATTCAAAAACTTATACACAAATTGTTTCATGACATTGTTTACAATCCTTGCAATGTGTCAGCACTCTTCCCTTTTCCCTTTACACTCTGGGTTCCCCATGTCCATTCATCTAGTTTTCCTGTCCCTTCCTGCCTTCTCGTCTTTGCTTTTGGGCAGGTGTTGCCCGTTTGGTCTCCTATACTTGATTGTTCTAAGAAGCATATTCCTCACGTGTGTTACTGTTGGTCTTATAGGCCTGTCTAATCTTTGGCTGAAAGGTGGATTTCAGGAATGGCTTCAATTCTGAGTTAGCAGGATGTCTGGGGGCCATAGTCTCGGGGGTTCCTCCAGTCTCTGTCAGACCAGTAAGTCTGGTCTTTTTGTGAATTTGAATTTTGTTCTACATTTTTCTCATGCAGTGTCTGGGACCTTCTATTGTGATCACTGTCAGAGTGGTCGGTGCTGGTAGCTGGACACCATCTAGTTCTTCTGGGCTCAGGCTGCTGGAGGCTGTGGTTCATGTGGTCCGTTAGTCCTCTGGACTAATATTTTCCTTGTGTCTTTGGTTTTTTTCATTCTCCTTTGCTTCAGACAGGATGGGACCAACAGATGTATCTTAGATGGTCGCTCACAAGCTTTTAAGACCCCAGATGCTACTCACCAAAGTAGGATGTAGAACATTTTCTTTATGAACTGTGTTATGCCAACTGATCTAGACGTCCCATGAGACCATGGTCCCCAGCCCTCAGCCCCAGTATCTTGGTTCCTCAGGATGTTTGGATGTGTCTAGGAAAGTGTCTATGACTTTGCCTTTGTCAAGTTGTTTGTCTTTAACTGTTAGAAAGCAAGTTTTAGAGAGAAACAGAACCAACATAAATGAAAGTAACTCCAAAGTTAATATTGATTTTGCCTTTTTACTACCTGTCTTTTTAGATTGTTTTCTTCACGTTTCTCATATCTCTTCTCCCTATTTATGTAAGCCACTATTTTTTTGTGTAATTATAATTTTTGCTCTAGGCCTCTCACTGTTTTGAAACATGAAAAGGATCATCAAAGACTTTCATCATGTGAGTTTTGAATCTAACTCTGCATTGACAACATTGAGGGGTTTGCCCTCGTGCCAAGCTTGTGAGTTTTAGTTTAGCTATGCCCTCCATTTGTCTGTACCGATCATAACATATCATCTCTGCTTGAATCTTAGAAGATGGTTATTGAATGACTTTAGATTTACCTTTCGAGTCAGAAAATCCCCAAAAGCATCTTTTTCTCGGGTGTTTTTTCTCCCTCTTGAAAACAATCTGAAACACAAACTTGTTTTTATCTGGGCATCTACTGCCTAAAAAATGCTAAGAAAGTTGAAATGAAGAGCAGAAAGATCCGGCCACATTGTTCTTTTGTACTGTAAGGCTGTGTTACAGGTTGTTTACTGCTTAAGAAGCAAGCTAGTCAAACTATAGCTCTTTGGGTCCCAAATTGCTGGGATTTAAAATTTGAGATACTCTAGTCAAATATTTAGCTTCAGAAGGTGTTATTTACATCCCAGTTGATTCATCTGTCATTTACTAATACATATGCTTAGTGTTTATAGAAATAAAAAATGTTATAAGAATTTACCTTGTAAATACATCAATTCAAAACTAGCCAAGGATTGGCATCGTTACAGATAAAAGAGTAAGAGATCTGTGTTTTTAATCCCTCCTATGGGAGTACAGCATAGTGGTAAGAGCTTGGCTGCTAACCAAAATATTGGCACTTTGAATCCACCAGCCGCTCCTTGGAAACCTATAGGGCAGTTCTACTCTATCCTATAAGGTCACTGTGAGTCAGAATCGACTCTATGGCAACAGATTTGGTTTTGTTTGGTTTTTATGGGAGTGTTCCAGGTAATGTTATTCATTTACTCTCTCTTGTAGAGACTAAATTTTTCTGTTTGTATCTTGTGGTTTATGTCTTGATACCTACAAAGTTAAGGAAGTAGTCCATAAGACCACCGTCACTTCTGATGCAAGTTCAGTGTTCCCCAAGATTACTCTCAGGTCTAATAATTCACTAGGACTCACCAAACTCACTGAAAGGTGTTATATTAATGGCTGTGGCTTGTTTTCTTCATCATATATGAACAAAGCAAGAGATCATTAAAAAGAAAGGAAAGAAAGAAGAGACCAAAATGGATGTCAGAAGAGACTCTGAAACTTGCTCTTGAATGTCAAGTAGCTAAAGCAAAAGGAAGAAATGATGAAGTAAAAGAGCTGAACAGAAGATTTCAAAGGACGGCTCAAGAAGACAAAGTAAAGTATTATAATGAAATGTGCAAAGACCTGGAGTTAGAAAGCCAAAAGGGAAGAACACACTCAGCATTTCTCAAGCTGAAATAACAGAAGAAAAAATTCAAGCCTCGAGTTCCAATATTGAAGGATTCTATGGGGAAAATACTAAATGACACAGGAAGCATCAAAAGAAGGTGGAAGGAATACACAGAGTCAGTATACCAAAAAGAAATGGTTGATGTTCAGCCATTTCAGGAGGCAGCATGTGATCAGGCGCTGATGGTACTGAAGGAAGAGATCTAAGCTGCACTGAAGGCATTGGCGAAAAACAAGGCTCCAGGAATTGATGGAATACCAATTGAGATGTTACCACAAACAGATGCAGTGCTGGAAGTACTCACTCGTCTATACCAAGAAATTTGGAAGAAAGCTACCTGGCCAACCGACTGGAAGAAATCTGTATTTATGCCTGTTCCCAAGAAAGGTGATCCAACTGACTGCAGAAATTATTGAACAATATCATTAATATCACACTCAAGTAAAATTTTGCTGAAGATCATTCAAAAACGGCTGCAGCAGTATATCGACAGGAAACTGCTAGAAATTCAAGCCAGACTCAGAAGAGGACGTGGAACCAGAGATATCATTGCTGATGTCAGATGGATCCTGAAAACAGAGAATACCAGAAAGATGTTTACCTGTGTTTTATTGACTATGCAAAGGCATTCAGCTACATACATCATAACAAATTGTGGATAACATTGCAAAGAATGGGAGTTCCAGAACACTTAATTGTGCTCATAAGCAACCTGTACATAGATCAAGAGGCAATCGTTTGAACAGAACAAGGGGATACTGCACGATTTAAAGTCAGGAAAGGTGTGCGTAAGGGTTGTATCCTTTCACCATACTTATTCAATCTGTATGCTGAACAGATAATCCGAGAAGTTGGACTATATGAAGAACAGGGCATCAGGATTGGAGAAAGACTCATTAACAACCTGCGATATGCAGATGACACAACCTTGCTTGCTGAAAGTGAAGAGGACTTGACGCACTTACCGATGAAGATCAAAGACCACGGCCTTCAGTATGGATTACACCTCAACATAAAACAAAAATCCTCACAACTGTACCAATAAGTGACATCATGATAAATGGAGAAAAGATTGACGTTGTCAAAGATTTCATTTTACTTGGATCCACAGTCAACACCCTTGGAAGCAGCAGTCAAGAAATCAAAAGATGCATTGCATTGGGCAAATCTGCTGCAAAAGACCTCTTTCAATTGTTGAAAAGCAAAGATGTCACCTTGAAGACTAAAATGCGCCTGACCCAAGCCATGGTGTTTTCAGTTGCCTCATATGCATGCGAAAGCTGGACGATGAATAAGGAAGACCAAAGAAGAACTGATGCCTTTGAATTGTGGTGTTGGCAAAGAATATTGTATATACCATGGACTGCCAAAAGAACGAACAAATCTGTCTTGAAAGAAGTATAACTGGAATGCTCCTTAGAAGCAAGAATGGGGAGACTACGTCTCACATACTTGAACATGTTATCAGGAGGGATCAGTCCCTGGAGAGGGACATCATGCTTGGCAAAGTAGAGGGTCACTGAAAAAGAGGAAGACCCTCTACAAGATAGATTGACACAGTGGCTGCAGCAATGAGCTCAAACATAACAACGATTGTGAGGATGGCGCAGGACCGGGCAGTGTTTTGTTCTGTTGTATATAGGGTCGCTATGAGTTGGAACCCACTTGACGGCACCCAACAACAATAACATGGTGTGTTACAGGGAGAGGATACAGATTAAAATCAGCCACGGGAAGAGGCACGTGAGACAGAGTCTAGGAGAGGTCTAAATGCAGAACTTCTAATTGTCATCTGCAAGTGGATTCAGGGACATTAACTCTTCCTGGTAATGATATGTGACAGTACACATGGGATATTGCCAACCAGAGAAATTTACCTGAGTCTTGGTGTCCAGCGTTTTTATTGGAGCTCTATCATGTGGAATCAACTTGATGGCAACCTGTTTGGGTTTGTGTTTTTTTTGTAATGTGGATATAGTTGGCCACCTGTGTGGCTGACCTCTGTGTCCAACCCCTTTGGAGGTTGAACTGATACTGTGGGCCCCAAAGCCCCCAGCATAAATCACATTGTTAAAGTATGTGGCATGGTTCAAGGTCCCAGGTAAGCAGAGACACTCTTATCAGGCAGGATATTCCAAGGGTTTAGAGATTACCTCCCAAGAGCAAAGGGTAAAGACCAGACATCTCTTAGGGCAATGTTAAATCTTTGTTGTACAATATAAATCTAGCACCTGCCTTATGATGGCTATAAATGGATAAGTTGGGGGATATTTTTAATATATTTAGGGTAGTGGTGGTGATCTGCCATTTTAGGAAAATTGCAGGGTTTGTGGATTTGTGTGTAGATTAGGATGGGACAGCTGTTGTTTGGACCTGTAGCTGATTCTCCTGAAAGCACTGACAAGGAACATTTATCCTTTGGCCAATGTTTGGCTGATTGCTATCAAGCATCAACAGCATACAACATGCTTACATTCTCTAAAAGACAAAAAAAAAAAAAAAAAAAAAAAATCCTTTCTGAGAGCATATTAGAAGAAATTAATTCTGTGTAAGGAGAAATGTATTTTCTTAAGGATTAAGAAAAAAGTAATATCTATTCTAAATTCCACTTAAGTACATTTCCATTTGCTTGAGAAAACACATCCATTAGTTAGAAATCAGCTTTTAGACTAAGCAGTGAAGGAACAGATAAACAAGGATCTTTCTGAAAGCTTTTATAGATAGAATTCTACAGCAGAGACTTGTTTGCTCTTGACTGCCTGTTCCAGTCCAGCAAGGACTGTTTCTCTTAGAGTTGCACTCTTCTCCCTGCTACTTCCAGTAGATGAGAAGATTGGGCTGGGCCATCTCCTGCAGTCTACCCCATAGTGGTTGATTACAGCTCCATCCTTCCAGTTGCTCAGGCCAAAAAACCTTATAGATATCTGTATTACTTATTATTACTACATAACAAATTGCTACCCGATCAGCAGCTTAAAAAACGACACCCATTCATTAGGTCACAGTTCTGTAGGTCAGAAGTCTGGGTATGGCATAACTGAGTTCTATGCTCAGAGTCTCACAGGGCCAAAATCAAGTGTCACCCAGGACTCATGATCCTCTTCCAGGCTCATTCAAGTTCTTAGAATAATTTAGTTGCTTGCAGTTGTAGATCCGAGGTCCCTGTTTACTTGATGGATATTGGTCAGAGTTAGCTCTTGGCTCCTAGAGGCTACTCTCAGATTCTAGCCCAGTGACCTTCTCACAAATGGCTGCTTACTTCTCTGAGCAAGCAGGATAATCTGTCTCTAGTGTGCTAAGCTGGAATCTTATGTTATGGCACATAATTGCTACAGTGACTGTCTCATCACCTTTGTTATTTAACATAACCTAATCAAGGGGGTGACTATCTCATCATATTCTTAAGTCCCTCCCATACTCAAGGGGAGATATTCAGGGAATATACAAGGAATATCCTACCAGGGGTTGGGAATCTTGAGGTCTGTCTTACAATTCTGCCTACCACAGCATCTTTGTATTGTATTAATATATTAACTTTATAATCTGAAAAACACTTTGAATAAAGTTTGGAAAGATATAAATCAGAGATTTTAAACATTCAGTAAGTAATGGAAAGGAAGGAACATTTTAATATTAAATACATCCAAAAAGTTAGGGAAGAAGAAAAAGAGAACCAAAGAAAATACATGGTTAAAAAATAAAATAAGATGACAGAAATGCAGAAGCTGGACAATGAGTAAGGAAGACGAAAGAAGAATTGATGCCTTTGAATTATGGTGTTGGTGAAGAATGTTGAATATACCATGGACTTCTAGAAGAACGAACAAGGTTGTCTTGGAAGAAGTACAGCCAGAGTGCTTCTTGGAAGTGAGGATGGTGAGACTTCGCCTTACATACTTCGGACATGTTTTTCAAAGGGACCAGTCCCTGGAGAAGGATGTCATGCTTGGTAAGGTAGAGGGTCAGCAAAAAAGAGGAAGACCCTCGATAAGATGGATTGATACAGTGGCTGCAACAATGGGCTCAAACATAGCAATGACTATGAGAATGGCACAGGACCAGGCAGCGTTTCTTTCTGTTGTACATACGGTCGCCATGAGTCAGAATCAACTCGATGACACCTAACAACAACAGAAATTAATCTGAATTCCTCAAAAATCACAACAAATATTAATTGCTTATGCCGTCTGCTAATAGGAAGAGATTCTTAGATTGGATAAAAAATTCAGCCCAGCTTCATGGAGTTTAAAGAGTGCCCCTGAAATATATTGATACAGAAAGGTTTATTCACTAATTCATTGAACTAGTCTTTGTATGAGATATTGTTGTAGTTTCCAGGGACTCATCAGTGAATAATTCAAAGTCCATGCCCTCTTGAAGCTTACAGTATAGTGGGGGATATTGATAATAAACAAAGTAGTTACATGATACAATGATGGCGAATGGTAAGTGCTAGTAGGAGTGAAGCAGGATAAAGGGATAGAAACTTGTGGTGATGGGGGGCGGGTGGGGGCTGCTCTTGTTGATGGGTACTCAGGGATGCCCTCTGAGATCTGCATGGATTGAGGGAATGAGCCATGAGGTATCTTTAAGAAGAGCAAGTGCAAAGGCCCTGAGATGGGACTGTGCTTGGTGAGCTTGAGTAGCAATTAATTGGTGAATGTGGCTGGAGCAGAGTGAGCAAGGGTGAAGTGTAGGGGGAGGAAATGGCAGGGGACAGATCATGCAGGGCTTTATATTAAATATAAATGGACAAGAAAGATATTTATTGCGCACCTAATATGTGCCATGCTGCGTACTTAGTTTTGGGAATACAAAATGAACAAGACAGACATGGTTCTTGCCTTCTTAGGCTTTTGCCAAATCATCGTTCCTTGTATCACTGACAGACACAAAAAAGAAACATCCACAAAAAGAACTTGCTCTCCTTGAAGATGGTGAGATCACTCAAGCTCACCTAGGCAGTAAAAACAACTCGTTTCATTATTTCTTTCCTCCACCTTTAAAAGCTATGGTGTTTTGTTTACTCTTTTAAGTATTCAGTTTAAACTGTTACATAGCTGGGCTCATGTTAGTTTGTCTCTTTGTGAATGGACTCACTGATTATACAACCATACAACAACTTCTGGCTGCATTTTGTTACCCAGCAGCAAGAGTTTGCCAAATGGCCCTTGCATGAAAAACTCCATTATATTTGTACGCATCTGAGCTTCCCAATTAATCTTTTCAGTGTTTGTTTCAGTTGTTGAGGGGGGAAAGTATTGGTTTGGAAGGCAGTAGAACTGGTTGTTTTCCCTGCCCATTTTGCATGTGCTTTACTCCATTAAATCTAGGCAGGTGAAGTTTATAAAATGATTTATTTGCCACAGTTTAACCACAAAGAGGACATTCCATTGTGAGTGTTTTTGAAAATGTATGGCTATCCCTTCAATGCTTCATTTGGCTGTGTAGAGATTGCCAAAACTCACAGCTTTCAGATTTTTGCTGAATGTAATCGAGTGAAAGCCTGCTTTCTATTACTGAGCTTTTAAAACTCATGAGAAAAAGTTAGATGCCCTGGAGTGGAGGTTGTATGCTCTGTGGGAAGGAGGCCCTAGACAGCAGTAAGAACAGCTAGCAAAACAAGTGATAACTTACAAAAAAGAGAACAGGCTTGTGGTTGTTAGCTGAATGTTTGGTCTCACTATCTTGTCCTGATTCTGATTTTTTTTTTTTTTTGGTAAAGATAGTTCAAGTAGGCTAAGTCTGTATCTTAATTCCTTTTGCCCTAGTGATGTACAGTAGCATCTGATTAGTAAATATGACAAGATTAATTGGACATCCTTCTTTCAGCTCTTCTCCGGGGAGGGAGACTGCCCACCAAGAGCAAACATTCCTCTCTGCTCTTTCAGTCCTATGTGGATAGACCTGCCCTATTGTCCTTTACTGCCTATGACCAGGTCGGAAGTGTACCTAATGCTGGATTCGGTGACGTGTCTTCCTAACCATCTGCATCAATGTAAGGATTGATATTTTAGCACCCATCTTTGGTATTTCATCTTTATATTTTCCAAATTGTTCAGAACCCCGTTTGGGAAGAATGGTGCTGTTTATTGGGGCCACCCCAGAGGCCTCAACTTAACCCAAAGGGGGCAGTTCTATGAAATGCAGAAGGCAGAAAGCCAGTTATCCACCATCACCACAGGAGAGAGGACCAAGTTCAAGTTAATCAGCTAAAATGGCAAACTCCAACAAAGGTTTGTCCCTCACAACAATCTCTACCTGAAGGGCCTACATATATTAAATTAACCAGTAGAAGAACTGGTCAAATTAAACTTACAGAAAGGAGACCGAGCAGAAGAAACCCACATATCAGTGATAGGCTGATGGGGCTGCAAAACAATAATAAGCCTTTCATTTCAAACAAGTTGCTTGTACTTTGCCCCTGCAGTGGGCAGTTAGTTATATGTTCTACACAACAATTTCTCACTTAGCTCTCACCTACCAAAACAGCAGTTGCAATTATTTAGCCTTGCTCGTAAGCATTAATCTGTATGCTGAGTTTTAGCCTGACTAAAAGGGGTAGGTAGGCACTGGGCCCTATGAGGTGGGATTGTCAGGATACAGGTATATGTGCATTATAAATTGAATTTTCCCGATATATAGTCTGCAGAAAGATTCTCAATCTAGCTTGGCACAGGGGTGAGACTGGGGGTTTTAAGTTACTACTTATAAAATATTTCAAAAGAAACTACAGCAGAGTATATATTCTAAAAATGGTTACAGCAATATTTCTTATCCCATCTGCTCTTCTAGAACGTTGTCACTCCTCCAAAAGAGGTGGATTCTGTTGCCTCTTTCCCACTCTTTTGAATCTGGGAAGGGCTCTCTTACTGACATGCTGCATAGAATGTGGTAGAAGTAATGCTGGGTCATAAAAGGCAATATGGCTTTGACCTGGCTCTTTTTTAAGGGGTGGATGCTCTTCCCCCAAAACCCAGCCACCATGTTGTAAGGAAGCACAGTTCGCACAGAAACATGATATGTAGGTATTTCAGCTGACACCCCAGTCAAGGTTTTAACTCATGGCTAAAATTAGCCTCTGACATATGAGATTTCAAATAATTCAGCCCCCAGCCTTCGAGGTACCCCAACCAACATTGAGTGGAACAGAGACAAGCTAAGATTGTCCTGCTAAGATTTCAGATTATTCAAAAAATAAAGATAAGCATTATTTTAAGCCACTAAGTTATGAGGTAATTTGTTATGCAGCCGTAATAACTGGAACAGAACCCACTCTATTCAACAGTAGCTTGTACCACTTGGCTGAAGCCTTGAATTATGACATGGCAAGAAGTGAATTTACATTTCTGAATGTTTTAAAAACAGAGCAATGAAATCTTGTTACAACAACCATAAATTTCAGGGGAAACTTTTTTCTCCAGCAAAATTTTCAGCAATTGTATTAGTTCCCATGGCTGCTGTAATTTGGCAAATTGGTGGCGTAAAACAACAGAAACTTATTCTGTAAATACAGTTCTGGAGGTCAGAAGTCTGAAATCAGTATCATCGGGCCAAAATCAAGGTGTTAACAAGACTGCACTCCCTCTCCCTCTGGAGGCTCTAGGGGAGAATCACTTCCATGCCTCTTCTAGCCTCTGTCTCTGGTTGCAGGAGTTCTTTGGCTTGTGGCTGCATCACTCCAATCTCCATGGCCAGCATCCTCAAAGCTCTCTGTGTTCTGTCTTCATGTCACCTCCTCCTCTGTGTATACATTAAATCTCTCTGCCTCCGTTTTAAAGAATACAAGTATTGCATTTAGAGCCCACCCTGGTAATCCAGGATAATCTCCCCATCTCAGGAACCTTAATTTAATAGCATATGTGGAGACCATGTTTCCGTATAGGTAACATTTACAGCTTTGAGGGATTAGGACATGGATATCTATTAGGAGACTGTTTTTCAGCTTACCACAGCAACTTTTTTGCCTTTTGTGTTATTCACCACTCCAAATTTCCTATTGTTAAAATGCTGAACATTCTTATACACATACATAAAGAATACTTTTATTAAATATTGTAAATATACAGAATTTGTTAAGAATAATATGCACAATACAGATTTATCAATATTTTAATACTTTTACATACTTGCATAAGAATTTTTATTAAATTAATGAAACTTTATAGAAGGAGTTGGAGCTCCTTGTGTATCTTTCCCTTTCTCCTCAGAGGTGAACAGTTCCTGGCTTTGTTACTTCTGATTCCCATACAAGTTTTAAAATCGTTTCTGTGTAAGTATATATTTATAAATGCTGTAATATTGCTCTGCCTGTTTGAAAATTTATATGAATGGATTCTTACTTTACATATCATTTGCCAACTTTGATTTGTTCATTCAATATTAGATCTTGAGAATTATCCATGTTAATCTACTATATAGCTGTATGGTATATATATCATGACCTGTTATATAGTATTCCATTGTATAAAGTGGCACACTTTATTCATTCTTTTATGGATGGGTATTTTTGCAGCATTACAAACAATACTTCAGTGAAAATTTTTATACATGTTTCCTTATGCTCATGCTTAAGTGTGACTCTAGGATATCTATAGAGAAGTAAATTTACTGGAAATAGATTTCTCCAAAGTACTCTCAAAAAGTGATTGATTGAGTTTTGACTCCAGCCAGCCATGTGTGAGAATTCTGTTGTGCCACATCTTTACCATCATTTCCCATTGTGAGTCTTAGATTTTTGCCTCTCTGGTGGTTATGAAATGTTATCTCTTTTGTATTCCTTGATTATTATTAAAGTTGGGTATTTTCTTCATGTTTGTTAGCTATATGAGTTTTCCTTTTCTGCAAATTTCCTGTTCGTATCTTTTAACTGTTTATTTTGGTGAGTTTGTTTTTTTTCTAATGAATTTATTGGAGAATTTGAAGACCCCAATACGGGCACTAGGGATGCATGTAGCTTCTAGACTTTTTAAGTTAACAAAGCTGAAGTTTATACTGATACTCCAAATTCAAATTCAGGTTTAGGGTTTTTACCTGACTTAATCTACATTTCCAACTCCTTTCCCTCATGAACACAATAGTTTCAGAATAACGATACCCAGGGTACTACCAACTAAATGGTTAGTGAAATTTATTTAAAAGTTTTTGCCCTATACAGTTTTTAAAATACTATCTTTTATTTCTAAAAGAAATGCACATTTAGTTTTGAAGACTCATAAAAAAGAAAAGTCATAGGAGACAAAATTATTTATAATCGAACAGTCCATATATGACCAATGTGAGCATTTTTTAATATTAGCCATTCTTGAAAATGGTTTAGAGAGTACATTTTTGAAAACCAGGAACCCATATTCTATTATTTTAAGTGGGAAAATAACAATGTATTTCCAGCCCATGCAAAAGCCTCAACCAATTCCTCAAATATTACTAAAATATTCTTAAACATCTTAGAAAAATCCACTGGAATTTCTGCAAAATTTAAGAGATTTAAAGTACAGCTACTTAATTATTTAACACTTAATGAACTCATAAGTGGGTATGCTTGTATGTTTTATGAAACAATAATGTATAGTGTTGGATAGAAATTACATTTTTCTTCTACATTGCAAATAGCATGTACTGTAATGTAAATTAAACAATAAAATGTTAAGGATACAAAGGAATGCAAATAATGTTTGCAACAAGGCAATTTTATACAAAGTATTTAACTGCCAATTAAGTAACAACTGCCTGAGTGATGTTGGGTAGTAAAGAAAGAGGGAGGCTTTAGTCACTGTTGCTTTAGGGGAGGGTCCTTTCTTATCTCTCTCAGTTTTTGGTAGCCCCAGGCATTCTTTTTTTTTTTTTCTAAATTTTTTTTTATTGTTGTAGTTTAAATGAAGTTTACCTTCCAAGTTAGAGTCCCATACAAAAATTTATACATACATTGTTATGTGACCCTAATTGCTCTCCTCATACTGCGACAGCACACTCCTCCTTTCTACCCCTGATTCCCCATGTCTGTTCAACCAGCTGCTAACCCTCTCTGCCTTCCCATCTCACCTCTGGGCAGCAGCTGCCCGTTTAGTCTCTTGTATCTACTTGAGCTAAGAGACACACTCCTCATGAGTATTACTTTATGTCCCACAGTCCAGTCCAATCCCTGTCTGAAAGATTGGCCCCGGAAATTATTTTATTTCTGGGCTGATAGAGAATCCAGGGGCCATGCTTTCCGGGGTTTCTCCAGTCTCAGACCATTAAGTCTGGTCTTCTTACTAGAATCTGAGTTCTGCATCCCACCTTTCTTCTGCTCCATCGGGGACTCTCTGTTGTGTTCTCTGTCAGGGCGATCATTGGTGGTAGCCGGGCACC
>NW_004444045.1:2319376-2391838 GCF_000243295.1 Trichechus manatus latirostris
TTTATTATTTTGTGTTTTTTGGATTAATGCTAGCCTTGTTGGGGTGAGATGATATCTCATTGTAGTTTTGATCTGCATTTTTCTAATGGCTAATGATCGTGAGCATTTCTTCATGTGTCTATTAGCGGCATGAATATCTTCTTTGGCAAAGTGTGTGTTCGTATCCTTTGCCAATTTTTTAATTGGGTTATTTGTCTTTTTGTTGTTGAGGTTTTGCAGTATCTTGTGGATTTTAGAGATTAGACGCTGATCGGATTTGTCGTAGCCAAAAATTTTTTTCCCAGTCTGTAGGTTGTCTTTTGACTCTTTTGGTGAAGTCTTTTGATGAGCATAAGTGTTTGGTTTTTAGGAGCTCCCATTTATCTAATCTCTCTTCTGGTGCTTGTGCATTGTTACTCATGGTTCATATTGTGTTTATGCTGTGTATTAGGGCTCCTAGTGTTGTCCCTATTTTTTCTTCCATGCCTCAGGCGTTCTTTGGCCTGCAGCTGCTACACAATTCCTCTCTGCCTCTGTCTTCACATGGCTATCTTCCCTTGGTGTGTCTCTCTTTTTTTTTAAATCTCTTTCCTCCTCTATAAGGACACCAGTCCTGTGGGATTAGGACCCACCTTTCCCCTGTGGGGTGCGATTGATTACTGATTGATTACATTTGTGTGACCTTTCTAGCCATGGTCTTATAACTCCCACCCAGGTGTTTGGGCAGGACTGTGTGACAGGGTAATCCAAAGGAATTCGTCAGTTTCGCCTTAAAGGAGAGTCAGTTCCAGAGCAGAGGAGAGGATCCTACCACCACCAAGGAAGAACAGCCAAGAGCAGAGAGCATGTCCTATGACTTGGGATCCCTGCGCTGAGAAGCTCCTGGAAGCAGGGAACCAGAAGAGATGGGAGTTGTCATGTTGAAGATGGTGAGAAATGGTGGCAAGAGAGAGCAACAGCAGAGACCCAGCAGCAGGAGGTGGCATGGTGGACTTAGAGAGAAAGCTGAGTGCCTCTGGGAAGAGGTCGAAGGCTAGGGAGAGGCCTGCCTGCCAGTGTGGTTGGGAAGAGGCTGTCCTGATGGAAGAACTGTATTCTGAGTATTCCTGAGCCTAAACTGTAACCTGTTACTTCCCTAAGAAACCCCATAATTGTGAGTATGGCCTGTGAATTCAAATGTGGCCATTGCAATGAATTACCAAACCCACCAGAGAAGTAGAGAATGCTGTGCAAGGGACAGTTGGTGTCAGAGTTGGTAAAGATGGCAGAGAGAGGAGGTTTGTCTAGTCTCTACCTCATGGGAGTCAGCCTTGCGCTGTTGATCTTGGTTCTCCTTCCCCCTTGTGGGGTTGGAGAAGCTCAGACACCTCCCCCGAGCCATTTTTACACCCAGTATGACCTCATGTTAAATGATGACATCTCTAAAGACTCTATTTCTAAACAAGGTCACTTTCCCCGGTACGGGGGTTTAGGACTTCAGCATATCTTTTTGGGAAATACAAGTCTGTCGATAACAGAGGGTAATGAGCGAAGAGAAGTGTGAGCTAGCTGAAATGGGGTGAGAGAAGCTTGGATGCATGAGGTTCATTCTTATTTAAATGCCAGAAACTTTGTGTTCAGTGTTCTCTCATTACACTCAAGACACCAAAAGTGGTTATCTGTTTTCCACAGTTCATTAAGAAGAATGCTGCCGTCTGCCTCTCAGATTTGCAGTGTCTTCATTCCCTGGACTGAGACACACACTTAGGATTTCTCTTCTGTTCAGTCTATGAAATTAGGCTCAGCCAGCTGGTCAGCATGGCTTATTTTACTCCTTAGACAAGAAGCATTAACAGAAATGAATGCCTAGCCTTTCATTTTATGCAGTGCAGATGTTGACTAAACTTGCTTATAAATCATATTTCATTCACAAATTCTAGAGTGTTCTATTTAGAACCACAGAGTAAAAAAATAAATACAGTTAAAATCTTTATATATATAAAGTCCAGGCAGGTTATCAGCTTTTAGCCTGATCAAAGTTTTATCTATATTTTTTAACAGCTCAGTTGAACTGGTCAGACAGTGAGAAATTATACATGCTTTATAAACATTGTGGAGCCCTGGTGGCGTAGTGGTTAAGAGCTCTGTTGTTCTCCAAAAGGTCAGCAGTTTGAATCCACCAGCCGCTTCTTGGAAACTCTGTGGGGTAGTTCTACTCTGTTCTACAGGCAGGGGCGCTATGAGTTGGAATTCCAGAAGAGTTCTCATTTGCTGAATACCACCCTTGTGGCATGAAACATACAGACTCAGACTTACTAGATACCATGCTTCTTTTTGAGCAATGCTCATAGTAAACCCATACAAAATAAAAGGATATGTGCATATCCAGGCTGCGTTGTTTAGTATTCTAATTTCTACTGAGCTCTTGGATTTGGGATCCTATTGAAGTTTGAAGTATTGGGGAAATGGTACCGATGCACCTTGGAATGAATGGGTGCGATAAACGTTTTGATAGGATGGACCTGCTATCCCAATTTCTGTAAAAACATGGCCCCAGGAAAAGGGATCAGAGACCGTAAACCTAATCACCACTTCCACACTATGAGAAGAAAATAGGCCGTTATTTTTCACTTTCTGCCACAGTGATTAGTTGAAGCTCTCACACTCTGGGTTTCTGAGAGCCAGTGTCTGTCTCCATGGGAACATCCTTGGCAGGCAGCCTCTGCTTTGTCGGGTGCATCTGACAATCTGTGGAAGCACCTGTCTGAGTGCAGGCCAAGTTCTTCCTCCAGCATCTCTGGTCATTTAGCCACAGGTGGCTCTGCAGTTGGGCAGGTGGAGACACCTTGGGCTATAGGTAGTTGAAATACTTAAGTTTTATTGAAACTGAAATGAGTATATGTATGTTCCTGGGTGGCGCAAATGGTTAAGCACTCGACTGCTAACCGAAAGGTTGGTAGTTCAAACCCATCTGGAGGTGCCTCAGAAGAAAGGCCTGGTGATCTGCTTCCAAAAGGTCACAGCCTTGAAAACCCTATGGAACAGTTCTACTCTGCAACACATGGGGTTTCTATGAGTCCCCAAAACAACCAGTTGGTTTGTTTTTGTTGTTTTGTTTTTTTTATATATATATACACACGCACACCCACCCACACAGTGAGACCTATGAGAGCTGGAACTCGACGGGACTGCTTTGTTTTTCTGCGTCTTACAAGTTTTCCGCCTTTGACAGGGTGCAGTCTTATTTTCTCTTGCTCTCTATTTCTGGGAAACGTTTGCATTCTCCTTCTCTGACAGGTTTCCGCCTTACACAGGCTCTGGCTTTTACAGGTTCTAGTGTATATCATCCCATTGCCGTCGAGTCAGTTCGGTAAGAGCGTGGCTGCTAACCATAAGATCAGCAGTTTGAATCCACTAGCTGCTCGTAGGAAACCCTCTGGGGCAGTTCTACTCTGTCCGGTAGGGTTGCTATGAGTCGGAATTGTACCACAAACTCAACCAATGGGGCCACAGAAGAAAGGTCTGGTGATCTACTTCCATAAAGATTAGAGCCGATAAAACCCTATGGACAATTCTACTCTAACACATGGGGTTGCTGCGAGTCGCGATTGAGCCATTGGCAACCAGTTTAGTTTTTTGGGGTATCCGTATATAGAGTGCATATATGTATATATATATATATATGTTTATTAATGAGAAAAGCACTGAGTAAGAGGGGATTTGAAGGAGGGCAAAGAGCTCTTTCCTTTAAGAAACTTACAGTTTTTCATAAAGTCGAGCCTCCTGTACTGCATACTCGAATGCAGGCCCCTAAAATTGGTAAAGTCAAGTGTCAGTGAAAATGAGGAAAACCCCCGTGAAGTGGATTGACACAATGGGCTCAGACATATCAGAGATGATAGAGACGGCTCAGGACTGGGCACGGTTTTGCTCTGCTGCACATGAGTCCGTGAGTCGGAGCCAGCTTGACAGCAGCTAGCAACAACAGCAAAAATGTATAATACAGGAATTGCACCAACCAAATGCACTTTTTTTTGTTCCTGACTTGAGCTTCTGCTCTGAATCCTTGACTCTTCTCTGTGCTATAAACTGAGATATATAAGCTAAAAAGAATTTGGATATCTCTGCTTTTAATTCTTTATGCCTCGAGTGGAAAATCCTCGAATGGTTAAATATTTGATTTATCCCTTTTGATCCTTACGCTGGGCTCTTTTGTTGTTAAGAAGGAAAGACGTCTTCCCTACGGGCCCCTCAAATGGATCACTAATCTAAATAGCTTTCTCAGAATTCTCCATCAAAAGGCCCACTAAGACTTTTACTGCAAGAAACCCCTTGCCTTTTATAGTTTCTTCATTTGCAATCCTCTTTCACACATCCATTCATTTGCTCAGCAGATATTCAGGACCCACTGTGTGCCAGGCCCTGGGCTAAGAGCTTAGTGCAGAAAAAATCTGCCTTCTGGAAGCTTAGAGTTTAGTAGGGGAAAAACCATTGTCTAAGCTATCTAGTGCTGCTATAACAGAAATACCACAAGGGGGTGGCTTTAACAAACATTTATTTTCTCACAGTTTAGGAGGCTAGAATTCCGAATTCAGAGTGCCGGCTCTTGAGGAAGGCTTTCTGTCTCTGTTGGCTCTGGAGGAAGGTCCTCATCTCTTCTGAGCTTCTGCTTCTGGGCAATCTTATGTGGCTTGGCATCTCTCTCCCCACATCTCTGCTCTGCTTACTTGTTTAATCTCTTTTATGTCTCAAAAGAGATTGACTCAATATATACCCTACACCAGTCCTGCTTCATTAACATAACAAAGGTAACCCATTCCCAGATGGGATTATAACCACAGGCATAGAGGTTAGGATTTACAACACATATTTTTTGGAGACACAATTCAATCTATAACAGCCTTTAAAGAAATAACACACAACTCACTATACAATAACAGGCTACAATAAGAATTTAGTGCAATAAGTATGAGATTTCTGTAAAGAAGAATAAGAGGTGAGACCTAATGTATATTAGGTGCTGGATTAACGAATTATTTTCTACAAGCAAAATCTAAAATTTTTTTCAGTTGCCAGTGAGCTGATTCTGACTCGTGGTGACCCCACGTGTGAGAGCAGAACTGTGCTCTGTAGAGTTTTTAGTGACCGATTGTTTGGAAGTAGATTTCCAGGTCTTCTGAGGTGCATGTGGGTGGACTTGAACCACCAACCTTCAGTCAGCAGCCAAGCATGTTAACTATTTGCACCACCCAGGGACTCCAAAATCCAGATACTGAGCCTGAAATCCACGGAATAGAATAGAATGAGTGGATTTCTCCTGGATTGGGTCCTTTTTCCAACCTCTCCCGTCTTTTGCTGCCTGTATTATCACCGCCATTGAACACCTTTATGGTGGGTCTTTAGTGTTCTTTCCATCAGTTTATATATCTCCTTGCTTCGTAGATTCCTCTTTGAGGAAGCTGGGGTTAGGGGGGAGGGTTTGGAAGCAGCAGTACAGTCCCTCAGCAAGAAAATAAAAACCCAAGGCCATACGCACATCAAAGGAACAGTAAGGGCACCTGAGATCAGTGGGTTGAGAAGACCAGGGAGAGCTTCGTGCAGAGGGTAGGCTTAGGCTGGGCTAAGAAATTTCTTCTGTGCCCTGTATCATGTTCTAATCCAGCAGCCCCCAATTCCAGAGGCTTTCTAGCTGTGCCGTCTTCTCTGCTGTGGTCGGGTGAACAAGGTGTCAAGGGTAGCTTGGCTCCAGGTCACTGATGAGAACCCATCTGACGACCCCTGACAGGTGCACAGCAATGTAGAACACTCAGTCACATTTCCCCGTGGTGCATCACTGCACGTGCTGCAGCGGAGGATTCGGTCACCCTGGGACATAGCCAGTACCTCTCCACTCGTTAGACTGATCACCAGTTTATGCTGGGTGAGTAGGAAATAATTTTGACCTCATTCACTTTATTACTGTGAAATCTCGGCCGTGACTGTGGACATTTTATTTCAACATTGATATTGGTAGGTATTTTTATGTTTTCACAAGGCTGTATTACATAAACAGGTAAATTGCAAATATTGACATAGAGTTGCTCATAGGTGAATAACGAGTCTCTAAAAGCCAGGTTTCTGTTAGGCTTAGACGTAGAAGACACATGACTAATGAAGTAAGGAATTCAATATTCCTGTCAGATATGTAATTGGCATTTCCACTGGGATGGAGATTAGAGTGAGCAACAAATCTTCCACTCTGCCTTCTCCTACACGTTCATTCATTCAACAGCCTGTGCCTTCCATATACCAGCATATCTCAAGGACCTTACGTAATGTCCTTGATACGGACAAGTTAATAAAACCAAAACCAAACCAGTTGCTTTCCAGTTGATTCTGACTCACGATGACCCCACGTGTGTCAGAATAGAACTGCGCCCTAAAGAGTTCTCAGTGCCTGATTTTTCGGAAGTAGATCGCCAGGCTTTTTGTCTGAGGTGTCTCTGGGTGGGTTCGAACCTCCAACCTTTTGGTTAGTAGCCAAGCACTTACCTGTTTGTGCTACCCAGGGGCAAGTTAATAGCAATAGCAATTCACTGTGATGATAATAGAGACAGTGTGTTATGATAGAGACATACACAGGGTGCTCTGGAGCTCAGGAAGGACTCCCCGAGAACAGGCTATTGAAGCTGAGTGTAAGGGACATGTAGGTATTAAGCTGGTGACGTCTGTGGGTGGTGGGAGGGTGTGTAGGCAAGAGAGGTAGTAGAAGGCATTTTGGGTAGAGGGAGAATGGAACGCAAAGTGACAGAGGCAAAGGCAAGCATATCTTCTTTGACTTTCATCAGTCAGGG
Source organism: Trichechus manatus latirostris (assembly GCF_000243295.1). Classification (NCBI taxonomy): domain Eukaryota; kingdom Metazoa; phylum Chordata; class Mammalia; order Sirenia; family Trichechidae; genus Trichechus; species Trichechus manatus. The sequence goes on from NW_004444045.1 coordinate 2,326,168, forward strand.
TTCAGTCAGGAAACAAGCCCACACTAAGTATTTTAAAGAGAGTATTTAGCATAGAGAATTGGTTTCACATGTGTTGGGAGGGCTACCAACCCAAATAGGAGACAGTAAGGTGTCCTGAAATTAGAAATTGCAACCTCTAAGCTTTGCATGGAGCCCTGGTGGCTCAGTGTTCAGGGGCTCGGCTGCCAACCAGAAGGTTGGCAGTTCGAATCTACCAGCCGCTCCTTGGAAACCCTATGGGGCAGTTCTGCTCTGTCCTGTAGGGTCGCTGTCAGTCAGAATTGACTCAACGGCAACGGGAAGCTTGGTATAGGGGCACTGGTGGTTCAGTGGTAAAATTCTCGGCTTTCCATGCAGGAGAACCAGGTTTGATTCCCAGCCAATGCACTTCTTGTGCAGCCGCCATTCATCTGTCCGCAGAGGTTTGCATGTTGCCATTTGCTGAACAAGCTTCAACAGAACTTTCAGACTAAGACAGACTAGGAGGAACGGCCTGGCAATGTACTTCTAAAAATCATCCACTGAAAACTATAGAGATCACAACCATCTGGTCCACAGCTGATCTAGGGGTTGGTGCAGGACCGGGCAGCATTTCATTCCATTGTGCAGGGGGTCACCGTGAGTCGGGGGTCCACTGGAAGGAAGCTAACAACAACAAGCTTGCTATGTGTCATGGATTGAATTGTGTCCCCCAAAAAATGTGTGTAGCAGCTTGGCTAGGTCATGATTCCCAGTATTGTATGATTGTGTTATCTGATGTGATTTCCTTATGTGTTGTAAACTCTACCACTATGATGAGATTATATGTGATCTCCTCATGTGTTGCAAATTCTACTACTGTGATGAGTTCATACTGATGAGGTTGACAAGATTAGTGTCTTAATGCAATCTCTTTTGAGATATAAAAGAGAGAAGCGAGCAGAGATACGTGGGAACCTCATACCACCAAGAAAGCGGTGCTGGGAGCAGAGCGCGTCTTTGGACCTGAGGTTCCTGCGTAGAGAAGCTCCTAGACCAAAGGAAGACTGATGACACGGACCTTCCTCCAGAGGCGATGGAGAAAGCTGACACCCTGAATTTGGACTTGTAGCCTACTGGACTGTGAGAGAATAAACTTCTCTTTGTTAAAACCATCCACTTGTGGTATTTCTGTTGGAGCAGCACTAGATGACTGAGACAGAATTGAAGAGTGAAATTGTCAGTGTAGGACCTGAGAGAGGACTGCTGTTGTGTACAGGTCCACTTGATCTTGATATGTCATCCTTCTTATATGTCACTGGATTCGGGTTACTAATAGTTTATAGAGGATTTTCCCATTGATATTCCTGAGGGATATTAGCCTGTAATTTTCTTTTCTCATCACATATTTGTATCAGGTTTATGCTGATTTTATAAAATGGATTGGGAAGGGTTCCCTCCTCTGTTTTGGAAAGAGGTTGTATAGGAGTGGAATTATTTCCTCCTTTAATGTATGTTAAAATTCATCAATAAAGTCGTCAGGGCCTGGAGTTTTCTTTATGGGTAGGTTATTTATTACTAATTGAGTTTTGTTAATATATATTAAGCTAAATGGATTTTATATTTCTTCTCAGGTAAGTGTTTGTTTAAACAATGTTTTCCAAGAATTTTGCCTCCTTAGTTATGTTGTCAAATGTGTTGGCATGAGGTTGTTCACAATACCCCTTGTTACCCTAGAATTTAGAGTAGTGTCCTCTTGTTCCTAATATTGATAATTTGTATTTTCTTGGTCACTCCTTCTAGATATTTGTCACTTTCATTAATCTTTTCAAAGAACTAACTTCTGGCTTTATTGCTTTTCTCTAGTGTATGTCTAACCCGTTGCTGTCAAGTCGATTCTGACTCATAGCGACCCTATAAGACAGAGTAGAACTGCCCCGTAGGGTTTCCAAGGAGCGCCTGGTAGATTCAAATTGCCGACCTTTTGGTTAGCAGCCAAGGTCTTAACAACTGTGCCAGCAGGGCTCCATTGTGTGTCTACTTTCTATTTGTTGATTTTTGCTGTTATTTTTACTGTTTACTTTCCTTTAACATTAACGTTGCTATTCTTAGCTGGACTCTTGAGATTGAAGTTAAATCACTGATTTTCAACATTTCTTTTCTTCCTAAAGTATTTTAAAGATACAAACTTCCCTCTAAGCATTGCTTTAGGTGCATGACATGTTTTTATTGCTCTTCAGTTTCATTGAGCTTAATTCCACTGTGGTCAGAAAATACATTTTTTTGATTTCAGTTCTTTGAAATTTGTTGAAGCTTGCTTTGTGATCCAATATCTATTTTGGTAAATGATCATGTGCTTTTGAAAAGTATTCATTCCCCACTTGGAGTAAAGGAGAATGAAGAACACCAAAGACACAAGGAAAGTATTGGCCCACGAGACGGAATGGGCCACATAAGCTAGAGACTTCATCAGCCTGAGACCAGAAGAACTAGATGGTGCCCTGCTACCACCAATGAACGTCCTGACAGGGAACACAACAGAGGGTCCCTGATGGAGCAGTAGAACGAAGGGATGCAGAACTCAAATACTAGTAAGGAGACCAGACTTAATGGTCTGACTAAGACTGGAGGCGCACCTGAAAGCATGGCCCCTGGTCTCTCCATCATCCCAGAACTAAAACAATTTCCGAGGCCAACTCTTCAGACAGGGATTGGACTGGACTGGGGGACATAAAGTGATACTCGTGAAGAATGTGCCTCTTAGACAAGTAGATATAAGAGACCAAAAGGGCGGCTTCTGTCCAGAGGTTAGAGGGGAAGGCAGAGAGAGTAAGGAGCTGGTTGAATGTTCATGGGGAACCAGGGGTGGAGGGGAGGAGTGTGCTGTTGCAGAATGGGGTGAGCGGTTGGGGTCTCGTAACAATGTATGTTAAAAAAAAAACAATTCTGTCTGGGAGACTAACTTGAAATGTAAACTTCATTTAATTACATCAATTAAAAAAAAGGAAAAAAAAAGTATTCATTCCTCAGTTGTTAAGTATGTATATCAATGTATCTGTCTGTCTGTCTATCTCTGTCTGTCTGTCTGTGTATCTATCCTAGGTCAGATTGGTTAATCATAGTTTAAATTTTTATATTCTTGCTGATTTTTTGGTGGGGGGGCCTTCCTGTATTTTAAAGTTAAATTCATGTGTTTTCAAGCTGTGTTACTAGGTATGTACAAATTAGGTTATACTTTCTCTTTAATTGCCCTTTTATCATTATGAAATATCTGTGTTTTCTCCTAGTATTACTTCTTTCTTAAAGTCTACTTTGGTGATATTAATATAGCTATACAAGCTTTCTTTTGCTTAGTGCTTGCATGGTTTATCTTTTTCCTTTCAACCTAATCGCACCCTTATATTTAAAATAGGTCTCTTGGAAACATTCCAGAATCCAGCTTTAGAACTGGATAGAATCACTCTAAAAATCTTCGTTAAGGCTCTTTGCAGTCAGTTTCCACTTTACATGCTTCTTCTTCCCTCTATCTCTAAGCAACCATAAAACTTTTTTTGTCTCTGCAAATTTGCCTTTTCTCGTATAAGATTTCGTATAAGTGGGATTATATAATATGTTGTCTTTTATGTCAGGCTTCTTTCACTTAGCATGTTTTTGAGGTCCATCTGTGTTATAGTTGGGACTTTTTTTCTTTAATTCAGCATGTTTAATCCACATACTATTATTATAATCATTGATAGAATTGTGTTTAGGACTGTTATTTTGATATTTGTTTTCTATTTGTGCCATCTGTTCTTTATTCTTTCTACCTTCTTTTGGGTTAATTAAGCATTGTTTTTACTCTTTCATTTTTTTTTCCTCTATTAGCTTATTAGTTTTAGATTTTTTTGTATTTTTTAGTAGCTACCCTGACAATTTCAGTACGTATCCTTGCTTATTATGTTGCCTTGTACCTTTGTGCTGCTGTTATAGATTTTATTTCTGCATGTGCTAGAAATCAACCAGAAACTGGTATTATTGTTTAAATGGTCAGTAATCTTTTATATTTACCAACATATTTATACTTTGTTGCTCTTTTTTTTTTGTTAACAGTTCCATGATTTCATCTGAATCATTTTTTTTCAGCCTGAAGAACTTCTTAAGTACTTTTTTTGTTGCCAGTGTACTGATGATAAATTTTCTCAGCTTTTGCTTGTCTTCTAATGTCTGTATTTTACCTTCATTTTTTTCTTTTTAAGTCAACTTTTTAATATATAATTCACATATAATAAGATGCACCCATTTTATGTCAGTAGTCCAAAGAGTTTTGAAAAAAACGTATACATCCATGAAACTACTATTCTAATCAAGACGTAGAATAATTCCATCACCCCAAAAAGTTCTCTTATGCCCCTTTATAGTCAGACCCCTCGTACCCTTTTCTCTGGGCAAAGATTGATCTACTGTCACTATAATTAGTTTTGACTGTTTTACCTTCATTTTCAAATGATGTATTTGCACGTATAAACTTTTAGGTTGGTAGTTACTCTCCTCCCCCCACCCCCTTTGGGCATAGTATGACTGCACAAGCTTTCTTTCCACTGTCTTCTCTTTTCCATGAGTCCTGTTAAAATGTCAACTGTAAGGGTTTTTTTGTTCCTTATTCAAAGGTAGTATATATTTTTCTTTATTTTTTTGATTTTTCTTTGTCTTCTTTTTAAAAATTTACCTATTGTTCTATACAAGAAAAAATTATACATCTAATGAGTTTTGTTGTTAGGTTAAATCATATACTATATAGTAGTTTAGAAAAAAAATGAGTCCTGGTTGGGCAATGGTTAAGTGCTGGGCTACTAACCAACAGGCTGACGTTTGGAACCCACCCAGCACCTCCGCAGAAGAATAGACCTGGCGATCTGCTTCTGTAAAGATGACGGGCAAGGAAACCGTCTGGGGCAATTCTGCTCTGTTGCACGAGGTTGCCGTGAGTCGGAAGCGACTCGACGGCTCGCAACAAGAAGTTTAGAATAGACGAGAGGTACCAAGGATACTCACTATTTTTTTTTTTATAGTTTTATTAAGGTATAATTTAAATACCATGAAATTCATCCATTGTATGTTTATAATTGAGTGAATTTAGTAAATTTAAAGGGTTGTGCAATCATAGTTTTAGAACTACCACTCCAAAAATTTCCAGTAAAGCCCTTTGCAGTCCATCCCCGTTTCACACATTTCCCCCCTTTGTCCATCTGTAGGCAGCCACAGAGCTGCTTTCTGTGCTGTAAATTTGCCTTTTCTGCGTATTTAATAGAAACAGGATTATACGCTGTGCAGTCTTTATGCAGGCTTCTTTCACTTAGCGTCACGTTTTTGAGGTTCATCATGTTATAGCGTGTATAAGTATTTCATTTCTTTCTGTGACCAAATAATATTTCATTATTTGGGTATGCCACAGTTTGTTTATCCATTCCCATTGAGGTTATTTCTAGTTTGTGCTATTATGAATAATGCTGCTATGAATATTCACATACAAGTCTTTTTGTGGACATACTTTCATTTGCTTGGGTACACTTCTAAGTGAAATTGCTGGGTCATATGGTACGTTTATGTTTAGCTTTTTAAGAAACTGCCAAATTTTTTCTAAAGTGGCTGTACAATTTGCATTCCTGTAAGTAGTATATGAGGGTTCCAGTTTTTGCACATCCTAACCAACATTGTGTTTTCTTTTTTATTGTAACTATAGTAGTGAGTGTTCTGAGTATCTTAATGTGGTTTTAATTTGTACTTCCCTAATGACTAATGGGAGGCCTAGTGGTGCAGTGGTTAAGAGCATGGCTGCTAACCAAAAGGTTGACCGTTCAAATCCACCAGGTGCTCCTTGAAAACCCTGTGGAGCAGTGCTCTTCTGTCCAGTAGTGTCATTATGAGTTGGAATTGACTCTACAGCACTGGCTTTTGTTTGGATACCGGAATGACTAATGATATTGAACACTTTTTCCTATGATTATTAGCCATTTGTATTATTTGGAGAAATGTCAGTTCAAGTCTTATCCATTTTTAAATTGGATTGTTTGTCTTACTGTTGAGTTGCAAATGTTCTTTATATTTTCTAGTTATAAGGCCTTTGTCAGATATGTAATTTAAAATTATTTCCTTCTAGTTTGTGGCTTGTCTTTTTATTGATGGTATATTTTCAAGTTAAAAAAATAAATTTTAATAAAGTCATACATACCAATTTTTTTTTTTCTTATGGCTCACATTTTGGTTTCATATCTCAGAACTCTTCCAAAAAAAGTGTCACAAAGATTTATTCCTACATTTTCTTCTAGAAGGTTTGTAGTTGTATCTATTAGATTTAGGTGTATAATCCATTTTTAGTTGATTTTTGTGTATTATGTGTGATAAGGGTCTTTCACTTTTTTTTTTCCTGCTTGTGGCTAGTCAGTTATTCCAACATCATTTGTTGAGAAGATTATCCTTTTCTCATTGAACTGTCTTGTACCTTTGTTGAAAAATCACTTGAACATAATGATAAATATTTATTTCTGGATTCTCAATTCTATTCCATTGATCTATATGCCTATCCTTATCCCAGTAAGGGCTGACTTAATCACTGTAGCTTTAGAGTAAATTTAAAAATTTGATAGTATAAGTTCTCAAACTTTATCCTTCTTTTTCAAAATTGTTTTGGCTTCTTTTATGCTTCTTGCATTTTCATATAAAACTTAACATCAACTTGCCAATTTCTACCAAAAAAGTTCCGCTGAGATTTTGATAGGTATTGCACTGAATCTATAGATCAATCCTCTGACTGTTTTTGGGATTTTCTTTGTCTTTTTTTTAAAAGTGGTATAACTATGTTTTGCCTAATTATCACTTTTTTTTTTTTTTGTTATATCCTGCTTGGGATTTGCTAGTTTTTTTGAATCTGTAGGTTGATATCTTTCATTAGTTTTCAATATTCATACGCATTTTTTTTTCTGTCCTATTCTCTCTCTCCCATCTTTCTGGGACTCTTTCTCTCTCTTTCATTACTAATTCCCATGTATGTTTTATGCCTTTTTTCCTCTTCTTCCCATTCCTTTTTTTCTCTATTTGTTAGTTTGGCAATTTTCTATTGACTTGTCTTCAAATTCATTAATGTCTTCATCATCTGCTGTTGAGTCAATGCAATAATTTTTAAATTTCAGATACTGTATTTTTTGGTTCTAGAAAACTGTCTATTTGTTTCTTTTTTAGAGATTTAAATTCTCCATCTTTTCTCAGTTTTATCCATCTTTTCCCTTATATTCTTCCACATATTAATAAAATTTTTTTTTAGTCTTTGTCTAGTGTGGCAAATATCTGAATTATCTTCTGCTTTATATTTTTCCTTTATCAGTTACATTTTCCTGACTCGTCATGTATCTAGAAATTTTTTATTGTATCCCAGATAAGATGAATAAAAGAATCATAGAGATTATAGATGATCTTCTTTTCCACTAAGGAAGGTTCTCACTTTATTCCGTTAGAGAGTTTGAAGGGCACACCACCTCAATCCATTCATGGATTGGCCCATGTTGGGACTCAGCTAGAGTTTTTCTAAGATCTAGTTTGCCTCTGGTTCATCCCTGGGATGTCCCTCCTGTGATTTTGATTAAAAGCTCATAAGTCTCTGTCTCCAAGACACTGACATACTACCGTTACCCTCCAGTCGATTCTAACTCACGGCAACCCCATGTGTTATAGAATAGAACTGCTCCATAGGGTATTTTTGGTGCACTGGGTAGGTTCAGACCCCCAACCTTTAGGTTAATAGTCAAGTAGAAACCATGTGTACCACCCAGGGACCTTACTGGAGAGAGTCCATTTTGACCGTTGAGCTCTTCAGGTTCATGACCTACACAACTTCAAAATCTGATCAATGACTCGAGGGCACCACTGGTCATGTGTTTTGGGCTGCCCAGCCCCTCCCTCTTGTGGTTTCTTGTATCCTAAAAACCATAAAATTGTGAAAGATTTTGCTCTACCTTTCTAAGTAGCCCCTCGGGTCTCTTTTGTTGCCTCAGAACTCAAGAAGTGACTGATGGCAAAAACCAGCCCTTATCTAGGGCTCTTCTGGCCCAAGCTCAGTGCTCTATTTCAGAGTTGTTAAATTACCCTGGGAAAGACAATGGCTGGCGATTGTCATCTCTTCTGGGAAGGCTCTTTTCACTCTGAAATTTTGTGTGATAAGGGTCTAAGTTCACTGAGTCTTCACTGACTCCACAACTCTCTGATACTTTTAAACATATGATTTCTGTAATTTATATTTTTCTAGTTACTAGAACATTGACCCACCACAACCTACTTACCGTATTTCCTAGAAGTGAAGCTTATTTTCTGTTAAAGAGAAAAAGAGAAGTGAATTTCATAATCTGTAAACCAGTAAGTGTGTTTTAGATTAGCTCTCAACCACTATACTACCAGGGCTCTGTATTTTAGATAGCAAGCATAATTCTAGAACTTATTATTTGTAAGGCAGATGGAGAGTTATTGAAGGGACACAGTAAACAAGATCTACTATAGGATCACTGAGAATATATTATCACTAAATAGTTCCATTTCCTTTCTTGACAAGTTACAGAGAAATAGACACAGTCTATCTGAAACTGAGAAAGACATTTGACAAAGTTTGTCATGACATTCTTCTTGTCAAGATGAAGGAGTGTGAGGCTGATACTAGTACGTTTAGATGAATTTACAGAATCAAACGACCTTACCCTATGTATGACTTTTTAAATGGATGAGTGTGAGTTTGAGGGAATGTTTCTGTGAGTATAGCACAAAACTTGTTATCCAGGGCACTCCTGCTAGGTGTACTGTGGTCAATTAACTTGATAAAGACAGCACACAGATCATGTAAAATTGGAATGATTGCCAGCAGATTGAATGACAGAATCAAGAACCAAAATACTTTCAGCAGGCTGCAACAAATAAAATAAAATTTAACGAGAGCAAATGTCCTACATTTGAACAAAATAGGAACTATTAAAATGCAGCTGAGAAAGATATGGTTTCATAGTAATACAGGTTAAAAGCACTTGAGAATTATTGATGAGGTGAGCTCAGAATGAGTCAACAGTGTGACATGGCTGCCAACAAGGCCGACGTGATTTAGGGTACCATTTAGTAGAGTATAAGGTCCAGAATGAGGTAGGTGATGAATGCATTATACTGAATACTGCATGGACACATGCTCTTGCATTCTGTTCTGAACATTAGACTTTAAGAAGGGAGACAATATCTGGAGCTCACCAAGAAGAGGGTAACCAGGATATGAAGAGAGAGTGTAAAGATGTAGCAGAAAAACAGTTGGGGGATGTGAGAATGTCTAACTTGGGAAAGAGAAGATTCAGGGAGATAGGAGAGTTGTCTTCGAATACATAAAGGATTTCTGTGTCTTTGAAGTCAGAACTAGGACAGAAATACAGAGAAAAAGCTTACATTTTTAACATTAAGAAGAGCTTTTTCAAAATAGTTATAAACCAAAACCAAACCCGTTGCCATTGAGTCGATTCCAACTCATAGCGACCCTATAGGACAGAGTAGAACTGCCCCATAGGGTTTGCAAGGAGCGGCTGGTGGATTTTAACTGCCAGCCTTTTCGTTAGCAACCGTAGCTCTTAACCACTCCGCCACCAGGGTTTCCAAAATAGTTACAGATATCTCAGTTTTGAATGAGGCTATATAGTGTAGTGGTGAAGATCTAGGACTTCTGAATCAAGAGGAATTTAATACAGGACTCCTCTTGTACTTATAAGCTCGAAGATTTTACCTCAACTTTCAAACTCACAGTTTATCTCTAAAATGGGTACAATAAAAAAAAACAAAAGCCATTGCCATTGAGTCGATTCCAACTCATAGCGACCCTATAGGACAGAGTAGAACTGTTCCATAGGGTTTCCAAGGAGTGGCTGGTGGATTCGAACTGCTGACCTTTTAGTTAGCAGCCGAGCTCTTAACCGCTATGCCACCAGTATCATTTTCTTCAGAGTCATTATGAAAATTAAGGGAAATAATTCAGATAAAGTGCTTGCCACAGTGCCTGGCACATTTCATATGCCCAATAAAAGTGAATTATTTTTAAGTTATTGATATGTGATTATTATTATTATTGTTTTTTGTCATTTGACATATTCTGAGTGAAGCCAGAAGACCACATAGAAAGGAAACATACAAAGGGCGAGTCTTTAAGGCATCTTCCAACCCCAAAGTTATTTTGAACCAAAAACCAACAAGAAGGCTCTAGAACCTTTAGAAGGGCTTCCTGAGAATAGCAAACAAGACCTTTACTTGTCAAATGTTCACATGAGGCGTCCTAAATGCCTCAGTTGGGGCAACAAATGGTGACACTTCTTGAAGTAACAATGACACTTGCATTTCCTGACTTCATTCAGCCTCCCGTTTCTCAGCCTCCCTGACTTCAGTGACACCACGTGGCCTTTTACACCTGTTCTGTTGCAGTAACCTACCTACTATAACTGATCATCTGTGGAAACATGAATACTGTATGTACCCTCTGACTACAGAATTTGCACTCCCAGGTCTAAAAATATGCTGTGCGTCTTTACCCTGATCGGAGCCTTCTGACCACCTGGGTAATATAAAAGGCCCACATCAGTCTCCTCCCTCAAGGGTCTTGCACTGGCTGTACCTCTACTTGAATGCTCTTTCCCCAGATATCTGCTTGGTTTGCTGCCTCCCTCCTAAAGGTATTTTTCTCAAATATTACCAACTCATTGAAGTCTTCTCTGAAGACACTAATGAAAATTGTACTCCACTTCCTCCCCAGGGCTTCCTAGCTTTCCTTCCAACTTTATTTTCCCTCCCATAACTTAGTGTACGCTCTATGCATGTATGGTTTGTGTCTGTCTCCCCACTTAAGTCTAAGCTCCACAAAGATGGGAGTTTTTGTCTATTTTATTTATTTCTGTGACCCCCAAACCCAACCAAATCCATTGCCCTCAAGTCAATTCTGACTCAGTGACCCTACAGGGCAGAGTAGAACTGCCCCGTAAGGTCTCCAAAAAGCAGTTGGTGGATTCAAACTGTGGACCATTTGGTTAGCAGCTGGGCTCTTAACCACTGTGCCACCAGAGCTCTGTGACCTCAGAGTATATAAGTTACCTGGTATATAATAGTTGTTCAATAAATATTTGTTGAATGAATGAATGATATTTAAAAAATCCTAGTTACAGCACCTGGTTTATGAAAAATGTAAGTGCTCAACAAATGCTGATTTATTACGGAAAAAGAAAAAAAATTACCTGTCATACACAGGCCATACTTTTACTTCGGTAAGTAGGCCTTAATTCTATCTGTAATATTTTACTTTCTAAAAAAGAAAATCCCGAAACAAGTGTGGAATAATGTTAATGTTTGATAAAGCAGGGCATCGGTACACGGTAATTCATTATATTACTAACTTTTCTTATCCGCATGTTTAATGTATTTCACAATATATTTTTGAGAAGAAAGGTTCTCTTTTCCGTATCTTTGTTCACTTTTTCCTGAAATGGCTGTGATAAGACCTAGGGGGCTAAGACCAAGGGGTGGACTTGGAGAAAGGGCAATGTTCGCCTCTAGTTTAGGCCTCATAGTTTAAGAGGCAAAAGGAATTCTCAAGTCTCCTGATTGGTTCAGCCCAATCCCAGCTGTAGAGATCATACAGAAGATTGAGGCCAAAGTGTTGGCTAGGGATTCAAAGATCCCTTATAAATATTGTGTGGTTTTTGGTAGTGGAATGAGATTATGTGTCCAAGATTCTGATGCTGTTCACATAGAGAGATTTAAGTAAAAATAAGTATTTGTTGGAAAGGGGTATGAAAGGTAAATACAGAGGAAGGTGAGGCAGAGGAAGATCTTCATGGAGGGCTTTTGAGGAGAGCCCTGGCCAGCCAGCATTAGTGTGGAGACCTGTGCACTTGGGGGAAAGGATAGGGTGGAATTAAAGAATAAATTGCAGGAGGACGGCGTGAAGCCCGATTTGACAACTTCATGCTTTTTCTCAGGGTACTGTGGTAATAACTCCCCCAGAAAATCCAGCCATCCAAACAAGAGTGCTTGGAAGTATGGCTTAATGGTGAAATGAAGTTCCATGCTACTCTGTTGAGTTGAAGCATTGTACTTGCCTAACTGACCAGTAGGGACCCTGGTGGCATAGTGGTTAAGTGATACACTGCCTACCAAAAGGTTGGCAGTTCAAGTCCACAAGCTGCTCCTTGTAAACCCTATGGGGCAGTTCTACTCTGTCCTCTAGGGTCGCCATGGGTCGGACTGAACAGCATTGGGTTTGGTTTGCTTTTTGGTAATTGACCAAAAAAGGTGCTCTGATGGTGCAGTGGTTAAGCGCTTGGCTGCTGACCCAAAGACTGGTGGTTCAAGCCACACTGTGGGAGAAAGATGTGGCCGTCTGCTTCCGTAAAGATTACAGCCTTGGAAACCCCATGGGGCAGTTCTACTCTGTCCTATAGTATTGTCAGAATCGACTTGACAGCAATGGGTAATTGTCCAGATAGCCACTTGGTACTTTCTCTGTAAGGTCCTACAAAATGTGGAGGGGTGCCTGTTCTGCCTGTTAGAGGGAGGCAGGTCTTGGAGTGAATAGATTCTCAGTGTGCCAGATGCCAGGGTCCTAACTGAATCCTTGCGGCTTTTGTCAAGCCCCCTGCACTTCTTAGTGTCCTTAGGGAAGAAAGTTCCATGTTAGCAAGAAGTTTCCCTCTTTTAGATGTATAAAACATTTATATGTTTGAGCAATGAAACTAGTGGTCTTGAGGGCTGATGGCAAGTATATCTTATATAAAAGCATCATGGGCTGTTAGAAAGATGCTATCAAAAAATCCAATTTTGCCTTAAAATGTTAGAAAAAGAAGTCAGGAAATTTAAGACAGGGTTGGGAAACTTTGAAATGTATTTATTTTCTCATATTGTATGGGTTTGAATGTATAGGATGAATGGTGGAATTGGTAGGACAAGAAGGTGAAGGGAGCTGTCCAGGTGAGGGGGAGTTAAGACGTGCAATAGATGAGAGCAATGTTGAGAGGGCTGGTTTGCTTCTCCAACATGGACAGAGGTTGATGCTATAAAAAGTCTCTATCAGATGTTTTTCTTTTTCACTAAAAATAAATTAAAGCTCTAGTTGTTTAGCTTGTACTGCCTTCTCCTGGTTGGTCTTGGATTAGCAGCTAAGATACAACAAAATAAACCTTGTGTGAATGAACCATGTGTGACGCAAATGTTATGTGCCGGATTACGCTGCCCGCATGGTGCCTTTGACCCAGTGTTGGCCGTATATCCAGGTCCTGCTGGGGCACCTAGGGCTGTGGTGGCTGTCTGCTGATCCTTGCTATTCTTAACCCCGTGCATATACTAATAAAATGTTTAAGTAGAAAAAACCCCTCAAAAATCAAACCTGTTGCTGTTGAGTCGATTCCGACTCATGGTGACCCCATATGTGACAGAGTAGAAATGCTCCATAGGGTTTTCTTGGATGTAATTTTTATAGAAGCAGATCACCAGGCCTTTCTTCCACTGCGCCACGAGGCGGGTTCGAGCTACCAACCTTTCGGTTAGTAGTCTGTCAAAACATTTGTGTCACCCAGGGATCTCGCCTAAGTAGAACACTTAAACTGTTCCAACACGGAGTCAGACACATGCGTGTGGGCTGAAGGTCCATATTAATTCAGTTCTTTGATGGAGTCACTTCATTTCTTTAGTGCCTAAGTGTTTGTTGCTTTCTTCTAAAAGAGGAAGTTTATGCAAAATCTTAAGCTCATGTATTTGTAAATTGTATTGTGAAGGGACATTTCTTGCAGCCCTACGAGGCTGACTTTAATTTTTCTTCTGTGACCTGGCAGCAGTGTAGTGAAGAGGTTAAAACTATAGTCTCCAGATCAGACAAACCCCAGTTTGGAGAAGGAGTCATTGTTCCTTTCTCGGCGAGAATTCTCCTGCTTAACAGGCAGAGAGATCTTGACATTCTGAGAATTATACCTACAAAGTGAAAGAGAAAGAAGAGATAGAGAAGAATGAACTAGCAAGACGAAATTATTGAGTCTTGAATGGTTAAAGCCCCGAACTCTAATTTGTTATACCTGGAAGTTGTCTAATTGCGGGGATCGAGGAGCACCTGTAACCTGCAAGGAACTTAAGAAGATGGAAAGGATCAGGAACTGTTGCTGCAAAACATGAACACTGAGGAGCAAGACCAGGGCTGAGTTCTGCGTGTGGCCTTCTGTCGGGGCATCCACGCATTTGGAAGTATAGGAGAGGAATGAGGTGTGTGCCAGTACCGTGAGTAAAAGTCTATGTCTAAATGGGAAACGCCCGGTAGTTTGAATCAAGCCAAGAATTAAAAGCAGGCCATGGGCAACTGCACAAACTGTGACAGGATAGGAGTTCAATAAAAACCAGGAAAATGTAGAAATGGGATTCAGAAAGCCAATCAGCTGCCCTGCCGGGCAGAAGCCAGTGGAGGAGCAGGGAAACCAATCTGGGTCCCATTCCAAAGAACACGTAAAGTCACAATGGGAGTAAAAAGTGTATACACTGGGTTGAGATAGAATTTAGCCTGACAGCATCTTGTATTTCCAAGTGACTTCATTCCTGGTCTCTCTGTGCATAGAAGCTCTCCTCCTGCGTAGCCTTAAGGCTGCAAGTGGCTTTTGAAGAATGTGACTGGAAAGATATTAGTCACCCTAATGAAGTTAGATTAGTGGATGTGTATGTATGTGTGTGTGTGTGTATATGTACACACGCACGATTATATACTATTTTCCAAGTAAAAGGTTAGATCACTGTTTGCTTTGGTCTTCCTAGTTAATTACTTTGTCTTTAAAGTTGTAGAAAAGAACTCCATTTATGTACTCCATTCATGTTAGATAAAAGGACTGACTAAGGTAAAATTGGAGTAAACAGTATCAGCACAATCAGATCAGGTCCCCTGGATCAAACCTGCTAGGCCATCAGTTAGTATCCTTGCTAAAGAGTTTATTTCTAAACAGAGACTATTTCTATTTAGCAAATTATGAGGACAAAAAGATTACAAAGACATTATATTAATCTAATTAGCTATCGTTCTTTAGAATATAAAGGTATGGAGGAGCTTTGTCTCTTGTGTATTAGGAGTAAATAGATAATAATTGGCGATGATGATGGGGAAGTCTTCGTGATCAGTCCAGAGATAACAAACTGAACCTCAGATCCTTTCCCAGAGACCCAATAAAAGCTGAAACAACAAATTAAGAAAATGAATGAAAGCCAAGTGAAACCACAACAGGATGATCCAAGTTAAAGTGCATGACCAGGCACACTGCTCAGTTCTAGTAGGAATATTTTGGCAGCTAGGAGCAGGATGAAAATGGAGTATTAGTATTTGTCATTTTCCTTCATGGTGAAGCTATCAGAAACCAATGAGATATCCCATAGCCTGTGAAAGCACAGCCTCTGATTCTAAGAGCCGGTTTATTTCACCCTAATTGGAGAGGTTGGAAAGACTTTTGAGATTGCTATTTTAAATGCCTTTTGCTTTTAAATGTGGTTAGGAAATCTGCTCAGCAAAAATGATGCTAAAAGAGCATTAAGTTGATGAATCACGAAAGGTGGAATGAAGCAATTAGTTCCCTGCACTTTAGTACAATAGAAGTCTTTAATATGCAGTAGGACACTGCTTTCACATTGATACAGGGCAGGCGACCAGAATCTTCGCTTCTCTCCCCAGCTTGACTGTTGGGCAAGTGAATGTTAGGGGAGCCCTTGTGCTGATTCATGTTAGAGAATCCTCTTCTGTAGAGTGATTAACAGTGGGGACATTTGGGTCTTGTGGGACACAGAGTAGGTTACTGGGTCTCTTCAGAGTGAGTCGTCTGTCCGTAGGTGGCAGGAGTGAAAGGCCCTTAGATTCAGATTTCATTTCTTTTTCTCCCTCTGTCCCTCCATCCCTCCTTCCTTCCATCCCTCTCTTGCTTTCAGCCTCTGAGTGCATGCTCCTTCCTGGTTCTCACTTGCTCTCTTTTTCATTTTCACCTTTCACAGTTGCCCAGAAAGTTCAGTTTAACCTAATTCCATCTGGTCCCAACATTCTGAGCTGGAAATGGCAAGGCAAGATATCAAAGGATCGTACCTTAGATTAATTTGCACCAATGAAACACCAGCTTGCGTGGATTTCTGGGAGCCCTGGAGGTTATTGACAGTTTGTAGATACTATTAGTCTTCAGCGTTTTCTGTCCCACATATTATTCCACAAAGCTCAGAGATGCAGAATGAGTTGTATCACTCAGATGCCGAAGACAATATCTGGCTAATAGGTCAGTGAGTCTTACATAGTATTACTTTTAACAGAAAATTTGAAAGGGAAAAGCTAAAGGGCTTTCTTACCTGTCTGTCATCAGAGTGGAAGAAATAGAGAACAATGCAGTGCCTGATGTGCTTCTCAAAAGATAATTGCTTTTCCCTCAACTAGAAAAGCAACATGTATTCATTGTAGAAAACTTGTAAAATGCAAGCAGTACAAGAAAGCAAAAAGGACAGCTGTAATCCCACATTCCACCACCACCTGTCAGTTTGTCGTAGTGTGGTGGCTTGTGTGTTGCTATGATGCTGGAGGCTGTGCCACCAGTATTTCAAATACCAGCAGGGTTACGCATTATGGACAAGTTTCAGTGGAGTTTCCAGACTAAGACTAGGAAGAAAGTCCTGGTGATCCTACTTCTGAAAATTAGCCAATGAAAACCTTATGTATCATAACAGAACATTGTCCATCTCACTTGCTTTGGATAAGTCATCAGGAGGAATCAATCGTGAGAGGAGGACATCATGTTTGGTGAAGTGGAGGGCCAGCCAGGGTGAGGGAGACCCTTGGTAAGATGGATTGGTACAATCGCCACAAGGATGAACTAAAACATACCATAAATTGTGAGGGTGATGCAGGACTGGGTAACACTTCGTTCATGGGGTTGCCATGAGTCGAAGTCGACTAGACAGCAGCTAACAACGATAACAACAAAATCCTACAACCCAGCACAAACCTGCTGCTGGTTTTATGCTGTGTTTCCTTCTAGACTTTTTACAGTGCATTTTCTGTGTTTTAGATGGAATCATACAGTTCAGACTTTGGTATCTTGCTTTTGTCACTTGTTATTAACCGTTTTCTCAGCTATTAAAATCGGTAGATCATAACTTATCTAAGCGTTTTCTAATTTTGTATATTTATATTGCTTTTGTTTTTACATTATAAACAAAAAATTGACAAGCATTTTTATAAATACAATTTTTGGACATTATTGAGATTTCTGTATGTGGACTTTATCAGAATAGATACATTTTAAGGTTTTGATACATGTTAACAAACCGCTTGGGAAAAACAGGAACAATTTACCTTCCCAACATCTGTGTTTGAGGAGATCTGAATAATGTCATGGTTTTTCACTGGTTTATTATTTTACAACTTTTTTATTAGCAAAGTTGAATGCATGAAGTTTTTCCCTATATATTTATTAACTGTTCCCATTTCTGCTTTTGTGAATTGCTTATTCATGTCGTTGACCTATTTTTCCATTGTATATTCAACTTGTTCTTACTAATTTTGTAGAGTGTTTAATATCTCAGAGACGTTAATACAGCTGTAGTACATGTTTCTCAGTTTTACTTACCTTATAACTTTCCTGATTTTGGATTTTTTAATCTTTCTTTTCTGATGTCTGTATTTATAGTAATGCTTAGAAAGATCTTTCTTACCCCAGTGTTATCTAATTTATCTAAAATTTAAATCTACAGATTTAAATAACACAGTTGTGTAGGGACTGTGTGAGGTAAGGACTCTAAGTTGAGTTTTCAAATGGCTCACCAGTTACTGCAGCCCTGGTGGTGCAGTGGTTTAAGCATTTGGCTGCCGACCAAAAGGTTGGCAGTTTGAATCCACCAGCTGCTCCTTGGAAACCCTATGGGGCGTTTCTGCTCTGTCGTATAGGGTCGCGATGAGTCGGAATCAACTCGATGGCGACAGGTTTGGTAACCAGTTATTACCGTATCATGCATTAATATCGTTATTCATTCTATTCCCCACCTTTATCATGTCTAACATTTTTACATTTATTTCTTTCTGTACTTTTGATTAGATTTCTTTGATTTTTTCCTGTAGCTTCACTAGAAATCACACGTTTTTCTTTTTCCAGTATTCTAAAGTTTGCTAAGGAAAAGCTCTACTTACTGTCTTTCCATTGTTTATACGGGAGCAAGTGTACAGTTGTACTTCCTAAAAAATTTAGAAGCACCTTTTAAAGTTTCCAAACAGTGATCGCTCCTCCTGCTTTAGATTGATGAATTAATTTGGGTAGAACTTATACCTTTGCAATATTAGCTTTTCTCATACATACGTAACATACATTTTATTTATTTGGCCTTATATCCTATAATACAATTTTATAGTTTTTTTCATATGCTTGCTTAATAGACTTATAAATTTCATTTTTAGATAGTTTATATTTACATTGCTATTGTGAATGGAATCTCTATCATTGTATTTTTCATTTCTGTATAAGATATCTAGATAGTATAATATAGTTACATATGTATGTATGCTAATATGTATATGTGCATATATGTACATATATACACATATAATAATGAGCCACATTACTAAACTCGTGTATTCGTCTATTAATTATCATAATTTATTTGGCTAATTTTGTTGAATTTTAAAGTAGGCAATTACAGTATATGCAAAAAATTTGTTTTCTTCTTTGTCTCCTGGATACTATAGGGCAAAATACATATACACTTACTTTTCTTTCTCTAGTACCACAGCATCCAGTCCCCCCTCTGAATTCTCAGTCTTTTTCATGGTATTTCTGGATTTTAATCAACTGGTTGCCTTTGAGTCGACTGTAACTCTTGGTGACCCCAAGTGTGTCAAAGTAGAACTGTGCTCCATAGGGTTTTCAATGGTTGATTTTTCAGAAGTAGATTGCCAGGCCTTTCTTTTGAGGAGCCTCTGGGTGGACTCAAAGCTCCAATCTTAGGTTAGTGCTCAGCACTTTAACATTTTATACTACCCTTCTGAATTTTAGATACTGATAATTTTTTTACATTATTATTTATATTACATAACTTCTCTTTGGGGAAAATATTTTATTTTGCATTCAGTTTTATATGTAGATTCCAAAATTTTTTCTTAGACATAATATCTATTTTTAACTAGTCTTAAAGGACCCTGTTGGAGCCCTGGTGGCATAGTAGTTAAGAGCTCCACTGTTAACCAAGAGATTGGCAGTTTGAATCCACCAGCAGTTCCTTGGAAACCCTATGGGGCAGTATCTGCTCTTTCCTACAGGGTCACTATGAGTCAGAATCAACTCCATGGCAGCAGATTTTGTTTGGAGAGAACCCTGTTAGTTCTTCTATCTCAGTCAATTGGAGTACTTCTTCAAGTAATTTCTTTAAGAAATAGTGCATTTTCTGAACCTTTGCATAACTGAGAATATTTCTTACTTGAATTTCAATGATAACTTGATTTTTGCTCCATTTAGTTCTGACACTTAGTATTGCAGAAGAGAAGTTAGCAGTCAGGCTGGTTTTAATTTCTTTGCAGGTAACTATTTGGGAGGTGGGGTAGAGGTAAGAGGAGGCTGAATGAAGAATTCTATCACCATTGATTGTCATTATCATTGTTACTATTGCCATTCAAAAGTGTTATCACAATATCTTTGGGTGTAACATTTCATTCCATTGTGGTTTTTTCTTTTTTAGAAAACAGCAGCCTGTTTCAATTATTATACACTGGATTTCCTTAGGTTTAAGAAAACTTTCTTCTAATGGCTTATTTATTATGACATTTTCTCCTTTTATTCTGGTTGTTTCTTCAGAAACAACTATCCTCCATATGATGTCTTCTTTTTTTTGTCTTCTCTGTTGTCCATATTCTGTCCAATTATTGTAATGTACTTTTCTTTTGTGTTGTGGCATATTTTTTAAGTTTGGCTTTCACCTCTTTGATATGAGCTTCTCCTCCATCTATTCTTTGTCTCTAAGCACTGCTAATAGGATGCAAGTTCAGAAAAACTCAAAGGTTGCTGTGTGACTATCTGCCCAGCATCCTTCAGCCTGTTCCACTGCTATTCCTCACTCTTCTAAATTTACCTGAGGGTTTGATAGACTTCCTCCCACATACTTTTATGATAAGCCTCTCCATTTCCTGATGAGGAAGGAACACATGTGCCCTTACTTCAGTCCCATCCTGTCCTTGCATATCTAGTAGAAATTCCTAGAAATATCTGGCCTATTGATGGCATCCATCTCTGGTTTCTTCCACTGATGTGGGTTTTTACTATTTTTAAAATGTCATTGTTCATTACAGAGAACTTGTGGGAGAGCATGGAGGAGGAGTGGGTATTTGTAACAAGTAAAACCGTGTATAGATACTTTAACACTGTGCAGAAGAAACATGGAAAAGATAGAGATAATTCCTGAGTAAGTAAAGCACCTCTCTGGGCGCTATTTCCTTATTTTGAAGTGAGGGTCTTAGATTTAATCTCTAAAGTAGCTTCCAAGTACAAGATTTGATGTTGAGCACACCGATGACAATGATAATGGTGATGTGCACAGAGATAACAATGAACATACTCATTGAGTGCTTAATTCGTGATAACAATAATAGCTCGCATTTGTTCAGCCTTATATCAGGCATCCTGCTAGTTGCTTTACACACATGATCCCAGTTAATCCTCATAACAAGCCTGTGAGAAAGATACATAAATTTACCCTCATTTTATAGATGATAAAACCAAGTCATAGAGTAGTTAAGTAAGGTGCCAGAGGTCAGACAGTTGACAGAGTTGGGATTTGAATTCAAAGCAATCTGACTTCAGAGTGCATGCTCTCATCCACTGTCTGATTTTGCTTCTCTGTGTGGTCTTAGGAAACTCTGGTGGTGTAGTGGTTAAGAGCTATGGCTGCTAACCAAAAGGTCAGCAGTTCAAATCCACCAGGTGCTCCTTGGAAACTCTATGGGGCAGTTCTACTCTGTCCTATAGGGTCACTATGAGTGGGAATCAACTCGACGGCAACAGGTTTGGTTTTTTTGATTTTTTTATGTGGTCTTAAAGGAGCCATGGTGGTGCAGTGGTTAAGTGCTCGTCTGCTAAGTGAAAGGTCAATGATTCGAACCTATCAGCTGCTTTATGGGAGAAAAATGTGGCAGCTTGCTTCCATAAAGATTAAAAAAAAAAAACCCATTGCCATCGAGTTGATTCCCACACATAGCAACCCTATAGGACACAGTAGAACTGCCCTGTAGGGTTTCCATTGAGCAGCTGGTAGATTGGAACTGCCACCCTTTTGATTAGAAGCTGAGCTCTTAACCACAGCCTGGGAAACCGTATGGGGTAGTTCTACTCCGTCTTACAGAGTTTCTGTGAGTCAGAATCGTTTGGACAGCAGTGGGGTTGGGTTTTTATTTATTTATTTATTTTTTATTACACTTCAGATGAAGGTTTACAAAGCAAACTAGCTTCTCATTAAATAATTAATGTACATATTGTTTTGTGACATTGGTTGTGATTTTTTGATGTGGTCTTACTAAGAATAAGATGACACGTGACTTTACTGTACATGCTACATGAGGGTTCCTTTTACATGTGAATGTGTAATTCTTAGAAGACAGAATAAAGTTGAGTCCATAAGAGAGCTTACGAGTTTTGAACATAATGTTGTTGTTAGGTTCCTTCAAGCTGGTTACGATTCATAGCAATCCCATGTACAACAGAACGAAACGCTGCCTGGTCCTTAGCCAAATATTGAGCATAATATGGTGATCACATTTGTTGTGTGTCCAGAGCAGAAGAGTGCAATTTGACAGAATATTCGAGATGGGGAAATGTTGGAGTTAAGATTCAAATGGCTTTGAAGCAAGAATTTCAACTTTAATTTGCCTGGTTGACCTATATTTCTTACATGTAAGATTTTTGTTTTGGGGACCCAAGGGATAAGATGGGGAATTCAGCTCAGGCTTGAGACATGTGAGGGAGTTGAGTAACAAGAAACGAAAAGGTCCCATGAGACGCTCTAGGAAGAAGTGGCCTATCTGGAGAAATTAGGACTACGAATATTACATCAGTGAATACAGAACTGAGTACAGTGATACGCTTAGTGTTTGTGTCTCTTGTAGTTCACGATTCCGGTGCTCTGTCATAAAAATAATGCGTGTCTGTACCAGAAAGACAGAGTGGTAGGAGAACTCAAATGGCCAAGGTCATTAATAGGGAGGGGGTGAAGATTCTGCTGTACTCCGTTTGTGTGTGTCTTAGTCATCTAGTGCTGCTATACCAGAAATACCACAAGTGGGTGGCTTTAACAAAAGATATTTATTTGCTCACTGTTTAGGAGGCTGGGAAGTCTGAATTCAGGGTGCTGGCTCTAGGGGAAGGCTCTCTCTCTCCCTGTCATCTCTAGGGGAAGATCCTTGTCTCTTTTCAGCTTTTGTTCCTCAGTTCCTTGGCAATCTTTATGTGGGGTAACACCTGTCTTCCCATATCTATTTTTCTTTTCTTCTGTGCCTAATCTGCTCTTTTTGTATCTCAAAAGTGATAGGTTGAAAACACCGTCCTAACTGATCGGGCCTTGTTAACATAACAAAGAAAACCCTGTTGCCAAATGGGAAATTACATCCACAAGTAAAGAGGTTAGAATTTGCAACACATATTTTGGGGGAATGCAGTTCAGTGCACAACAGTCTGTGTGTGTGTGTGAGAAAGAGGGAAACGGTGGGAACCGAGGGAGAAGGGTTAATGTTTGTGTAGTGTTCTGTTTTATCCTATGCTGTATGTTGAAGAACATGGAAAGGCTACAAGCATATTGTATTGTATAGGTAATAGAGCAAGCCCTGGTGGTGCAGTGGTTAAAGCACTTGGCAGCTGGAAGCCACCAGCCTCTCTTTGGGAGAAAGACGTGGCAGTCACTTCCATAAAGATTACAGCCTTGGAAGCCTTATGGGTCAGTTCTACTCCGTCTTAAGGGTCAGAGTCACTCAACGGCAAGGGTTTTTAGGTAATAGCAATGTAAATACCCTTCGAGTGATTTTTGCATGTTGAGCATTTTGTTTTTTAAAGAAATCCACTGTCTATTTGAACCCGTAATCTGATTAGTTCTAATTATACCATCAGTATAAATATGAAAAACCATCTCATTAGAAATTGTAATTGCCCAATTATGGCTTGTACTGATGCAGTGATTTTTGTGAGAACTGAATTCCAGCTATAGGACTCTTCTGCCAAATCTGGAGACAGAAATTAAAGTCAACTCTGTTCACGTCAGCGGCTCTAATTTTTTGAGTGGCCCCAGGTAAATTCGCCATTACAGTTTCTCCATGAGTTGGTGTATGTACATGTCTGTCTGTCTGCATTGGACATGCAGACAGGCTGTACCTCGGTCTTCCAGGCAGCCATAAGACCACTAGGAATGAGGCACGTGCCCCCACTGGCGTCAACCATTCCATGGGCGTTACGTCCCTCTGCGAGCGAGCTAGACACACAAGACACACAGTGTTGGCAAACTGAAAGCCATTATTATTATTTATAGTAAGTAAACAATAACAACAGATTCCCAAAGGGGAAGCACTTACCCTTCCCCAAGTCACCCACATCTGTTCTTAGGTCGCTGGGCAGGTGTGCTGTGCTTCAGGTCAGATGCTGTGTTCATGTCACCTCTGCTTCCGGCTGTCACCATGCTGCTGAGGCTTCTGCTCTGCTGCTGGGCACTGCTGGCCTTGCCTCGCCGGCGGGAAGACCCCTGCCCAGGATCTGCCAAGCTTCTGCTGCTGGGCCCTTCTAAGCCTCTCTCCAGCTCCTGCGACACTACCTGGGCCTGTAGGGTTCTCTTGCTGCTATCCTACCTAGGCCCCTACTGCTGCAGGAGGTTGGGGAGGCGTGCACCCCCTGCACGGGGCACACTCAGACTGCTCCTGCCCTGTGCAAACAAATGTTACAGCTCCTTTAGCTCAGCTAGCAAGCCTCCTGCCCAGAGGCATCCAGCTCTACCTTGCTGTAGGAAGACCCCCGCACATGATCCTCCCAGGCAACCCCTGCACGGGGCACGCTCAGGCCTCTGCCCTGCACGGGGCACACTCAGACCTCTCCTGCCTTGCACAGCCTCTTTTAGCTCCACCAGCAAGCCTCCTGCCCGCAGGTGCTCAGCTCTTGCTCCATAGGCCAGCAAGCCCACTGCAGCCTCCTCTTGCTGTCTCGCACTGTCTTCAGTGTTACAGCTCTCTCTTCTGGTTCTGGTAGGTTCTCAGCACAGGCACCACAGGTCCAAAGGATGCACTCTGCTCCAGACTCTTCTTGATGGTAGTGAGGTCCCCCCAGAACCTCTATGGAATTGGCCTTTTATGTAAGCAAACCCCTTGAAAATTTCAAGGCATGTCTCTCTTACCAGGACCACACACTGACCAATCTATTTGGTAGACCATAAGTCACTCAGTTTGCGTGGTTCCAGCCAATCATTTTGTGAGAGTTTCAAGACCATGGCTGGAAAGGCCCTACAAAAGCGATTCACTGGGGACCCTGGTCTCTTAGTCTTTCTCTGCTCTATGTTTTATCCCATCTCACTCACAATTTGGATATTGTGGGTATTAAAAGAAGACTCCCCAGGGATCCTCAGAATGAATGGCTACTAAAGGAAAATGACAGTGATGGTAGTATTTAGTGTGGATTTTTATTAGCACAGTATTTTATTACTCATAAGGGCTGATTAAAGGAAACAACTCGGTGTAGACTGAAACCATCCCCCTCACCACTTCACTAAGATAGGGGTGGGGCATTCCTTAGGAATCACATACAAAATTAACAGATGCACCAAGCACCCCGACAGCTTTCCAGCATGCTCCCCATCTATACCTCTTATCCCACTTGCCTTTGTTTATTTGTTTCCTGGAAGAAAGTCTCCCAAAACAGGCACCCCAAATCTTATTTATTTCTTGGAAAGTGAGTTGTCTAACAGTATGAGGAACAGAGAAAGAGTTTATTTTTCTCTCTCCTTGGAAAATTTGGTGTCTAGCAGCAGATGCTTGTATAGAGAAAACAGATGATGTATAGAAACTACAGTGTGGAGGACTAAATTTTTCCCACTTTCCTAGTCTATTTATGATATTTTGTTGTGTGCTGTTGATTCTGACTCATATCAACCCTGTAGGACAGAGTAGAACTGCCCCCATAGGGTTTTCGAGGCTGTAATCTTTATGGGAGCAGATTGCTAGGTCTTTTCTCCTATAGGGTGGTGGGTAGGTTTGAACCATCAGCCTTTCCATTGGCAGCTGAGCGCTTAACTATTGTACCAGCAGGGCTCCTTGATTTTTTTTTTTAAATTGAACTTTAGATGAAGGTTTATAGAACAAACTAGCTTCTCATTAAGCAGTATATATATTGTTTTATGACATTGGTTAACAAACCCATGACATGTCAACGCTCTCCCCTTTTCGACCTTGGGTTTCCTGTTACCAGCTTTCCTGTCCCCTCCTGCCTTCTAGTCCTTGCCCCTGGGCTGGTGTGCCCCTTTAGTCTCGTTTTGTCCTATGGGCCTGTCTAATCTTTGGCTAAAAGTGAACCTTGGGAGTGACTTCATTATTGGGCTAAAAGGGTGCCCGGAGGCCACACTCTCCAGGTTTCTCCAGTCTCTGTCAGGCCAGTAAGTGTGGTCTTTTTTTGTGAATTAGAATTTTGTTCTACACTTTTCTCCAGCTCTGTCCAGGACCCTCTCTTGTTATCTCTGTCAGAGCAGTCAGTGGTGGTAGTCAGGCACCATCTAATTATACTGGACTCAGTCTGGTGGAGGCCATGGTAGTTGTGGTCTATCAGTCCTTTGGACTAATCTTTCCCTTGTGTCTTTAGTTTACTTCATTTTCCCTTGCTCTTGAAGGGTCCTTGATGATATTTTAGTTGCTTCCAAAATGACTGAAATGAGACTGGCTACTGGTGAGCCTGACTGGTTGGAGGCATTCTTTGTTCCCACATTTTAGCTGAGTGTACAGTTCTACTCCGACACTCACAGGGGATCGCCATGAGTCAGAATCGACATGACAGCAACTGGTGAGCTGGTGAATACTTATCCACTCCTTAAAAGATAATAAAAATAGGGGAAAGTGGAGTTTATGAAGTATATTCTTTAAAAAGAAGACTCCCCAGGGATCTTCAGTAATCAGCCCATTTGGATGAAGGCCAGGATGGACTGGTACACCCTATTCTGAATTATAATTGGTAATATTTTAGCAGAACACCAGAGCATTTATCTCTGTGTCCCAGAACAGTGGAGGCTTTTGTGGGACAGACACACAGGCCAGGCACAATATCATTCCAGCCTGATAAGGCTATTTTTGCACTTGATTAGCATGCTAAGTGTTTTGACTTCTATGGGCTCAGCTCCCTTTCTTTTCCACTGTTTGTAAACTGATGGGGAGGTGTGATAACAACATTCTATTTCAATGTCACAGGGAATGGAAGTTGTGATGGTGGGAGGAAGGTGGGGGAGGAAGAAATGCTGCTTTCTGGATATACTTTTTAAACTCCAGTTTCCCCTGTTTTTATTATCTTTTAAGGGGTGGATAAGTATTCACCAGTTCACCCTGAGAGTGTCGGAGTAGAACTGTGCTCCATAGGGTTTTTAGCGGCTGATTTTTCAGAAGTAGATCACCGGGACTTTCTTTCAAGGCACCTCTGGGTAGACTCGAACCTCCAACCTTTTGGTTAGCAGCTGAGCTCTTAACCGTTTGTACCATCCAGGAACCCTGGATAAGTATTAGCTCCAAGTAAGATACAGCTCTAAGCATACCGATTCCATGGTGCTTCTGTTAGACAAATGGCAAAAGGGAATGTTTCATTTTTCCTTTTGTTCAGAGAAGGGTCCCTTCAGGACTGTGGAATAGTTATCCATCGTATTTAGCAATTTTCCCTAGCAGACTCCTGAGAGAGGTCAGGATGAATGGGCCTCTTTTACATATAAGGTAGGCAGCTAGCCCCCCAGATCATCAAATGCAACACTTTATAGTTGAAGGAATTTATTTAAGGCCCAGACCCCTAAGTCAGTTGAAAAGTCCACTCCAGCTAATGGTGAGCTGTGAGTGGAGCCCATGGTTACCTGCCTGCTAGCCCGGGGCTCTATCTGCTAATACTGTGCAGGTGAAGGTCTGCAGAGGGGCCTGCAATTACCTTTCAAAGCCCCAAGTCAGCTCCAGTGGCTCTCATCACACTGAATAGGGTGAGGTTCTCTACCTTGTGGCTACCAGTTATTAGTTACCATCAACTCTTGGTGCCTCCATGAGTGTCAGAGTAGAACTGTGCTCCATAGGGGTTTCAATGGCTGATTTTTTGGAAGTAGATCACCAGGCCTTTCTCCTGAGACACCTCTGGGTGGGTTCAAACCTCTGACCTTTTGGTTAGTGGCCAAATGTGCTAACCATTTGCACCACCTAGGGACCTTGCAGAGCCCTGGTGGCACAGTGGTTAAGAGCTCGGCTGCTAATCAAAAGGTCGGCAGTTCATATCCACCAGCAGCTTCTTGGAAACCCTATGGAACTGTTCTATTCTATCCTATAGGGTCACTGTGAGTTGGAATAGACTTGAGGGCAATGCGTAGGGGACTTTGGCTGGCTAACTTCAAATTCTTCTCTGAAAGAGATGTGGTATAAAAAAATCAAATGAATAAAACGAGTTTAAGCTGTTATCTCTCCTTTGGGGTGTTTGCATTTTAATGGAGCAGATTAGGTCCCATCCCAGATCTGCTGAATCATAATCTCCAGGGAGAGTCCTGGGAGAACCTGTATTTTGCAGAGCATACCAGGTGACTCACATGACCGGGCCCAGCTAGAAAACACTGGAGTGGAGGAATCCTGACTTTTGAAACAGTTTGAAATCCCTATAGAGTAAATATTGAAAGGATTTTAGGTAAGAGCCAGGTGGGGATGGTGGGGGCAGAGGACAGGAAAGGTGAAAACTACTCTATGCCCTCCAAAGAACACCAGAGTCATATGCATGATTCCCTATTCTTTGTGCCAAGTTTGAAGCCTGGAATCAGCCCCAGAGGGAATCAGAAGGAAGCACGTTCCCAGGTTCTGAGTTCAGCACCCCTGTTAGGAGAAGCAGAATAGATTTAAACCAAAAACCCCATTACCATCGAGTCAATTCCGACTCATAGTGACCCTATAGGACAGAGTAGAGCTGCCCCATAGGGTTTCCAAGGAGCAGCTGGTGGATTTGAACTGCTGACCTTTTAGTTAGCAGCCAAACTCCTAACTACTGCACCACCAGGGCTCCTGAATAGATTTAAGCTTGCTTATTATGGTAAGTGCAGAGCCTGGGGCTTCCTGGAGACTGGAGAGCCAATTTCTTATGAAAATTACTTTGTCTTTTATATAACAAATGCAGCCTCTTGAGCTGGCTGAATTCCACCCTTGGTTGTACAAACTAACCTCTCTCCATAGGCAATGAGGAATTAAGGAGGGTATCCGAGAGAAACTTCTAGCCCTGTTCTACTGCCTCTTTTGTTACATCTCATTGCAGGCAGTGGTGATGCACTCTTTCTTCTCTTAAAGAGTTGCTTATTATTTGGTTTGCACCTGGAGTCATAATCTAGCATCAGTGACAGAACTTTTGATTGTTTTTAAAGGAAGGTGATAGGAAAGGCCGAGGAATGACTAGGGAAGAAATCTGGGGAGCAGATGACAAGCTAACGTTGTTTTTGATTCTCTCAAAATGAACATGGTACTGAAAAATGATCCAAAATCATTTGCTTGAAGACTGCACTTATTTTTTAATAATATATATTTTTTGTGAAATATTTTTAAATTTATTTTTTTGAAGCCTGGCACTCTCGAAATTGATTGGGAGTTTGCTTAATACCAAAATGTGACATATTATCTTTTGCCAGGCTTTACTGTCTTCTTCCTCTCCATTTAGTTTTTACAAATTTAATTCATTTCCGCATCTTCAAAATAGAAATCTCCTGATGGTTTCTATCTGAATGGGGCATTCAGTAAATGATAACATTTTTTCGTTAGCGTGTCCTATTTATTTATATCTTCTGCCATTCTTCATTTTTGCCCTCTTTCATAACATTTGTTGAGTGTCTCCTGGTGCACAAGGACGTCTCCTAAGGAGCACCAAGTTGTGAATGAGTAAGGACACAGGAAGGCGTCACTTCAGTGCATCACGAAAAGTGAAATGGTATACACTATGTCAGAGCACAGTTAAAGTCCATCGAGTACAGTTTAGGGGGATCAGCGAAGGTTTGTGTTGGGTGTCTTCAAGTCAACTTTGACCCATAGCGACCCCATGTGACAGAGTAGAACTGCCCCATAGGGTTTTCTAGCCTATTATCTTTACAGGAACAGATTGCCAGGTCTTTCTTCCATGGAGCCCCTAGGTGGGTTCTAACCGCCATCCTTGTGGTTAGCATCCAGTTGCTTAACCATTGGGCCATCAGGGCTCCTTGTAATACTTACTGGAGGAAATTACACTGGAGCTGACACTTGAAGTTTGGGGGTGAGTTAGCTGAACGAGTTGGTGTGGGACATTTCATCCGTACCATGTACTTCCCCTCCCCTCCTGTTGGCAGTGAACGATGTGTTTCTGCTCCTTTGCAAGCCAGACCCTCCACCTACGTACCTGATCCCATCCCTGACCTTTTCAAGGACCCTGCTCCAGCAGTTTATACCACCTGCTGGATCTTCTGCATAAGCATGCAAACATAATACATCCTTTCTTTGAAAACAAAACAATACTCCCTTGACCCACATCCACCTCCAGCTACTGTCTCATTTTCTGCTCTTCACAGCCATACTCCATGAAATAGTTGCTTATACTCGCTCTCCCCACATTTTTTTTGGTGCCACATGCTTCCTGAAGCTCACTGCAATCAGATTTTCTTCCTCACAATTTCGCTACGATCACTTTTGTCAAGATCATCAACCACCTTCCATAGCACCAACGTGAGCGGTCAGTTTTCAGTATCATCTTAGCTCATTCTCAGCAGCATTTGATATATGTAGTTGATCACATTCTCCTTAATCTTGAGACACAATTTTCAGTCGTCTTCCAGGACATCACATATTCCTGATTTTTCTCTTATCCTGTTGGCTGCTAACACTCAGTCTCTTTTTTCTGACTCTTCCTCCTTTTCCAGTGTGTAAATGTGGCAGCCCTGGCCTTGTCCTCTCTATTTACACTTACTCCTCAGGTTATTTCATTCATTAACGCGGTTTAAATACCATCTTTGATGTCTCCCAAATGTTTATCTCCAGCCAGTGGTGTGCTGTAAACGTTTAACAACCAGCTCTCTGGGGAAAATAAAGCCCTGATTTGAAGCATTTGCCAATTTCTGTGGTGTAAATACTCCCATCATGGCAGACTTCAAACTACCAATGAGATGACACTGAATGGGGAGTTGGGAAGAGATATGCAGTAGCACACCATTATACAGAAATCAACCACACAGATAAACTAGACAGAAATAACCTCAAGAGCTTAGAATAGTAAAATATAGTAAAACAATTAAAAAGTGATGAGTTTTGAATATTGTCTTTGCTTTTAATATAATTTAATTTTAGGGTCACTATGAGTCAGAATTGACTCTACAGCAACGGGTTTTAAGTTTATCTCATTTAATTTTTAATAATGACTGTGTTTAACAACTAGCTCCTCAAAGTCCTTGAGAGCCAGTATGAGCAGCTTCAGCACTCTGTTGCCTCCAGCCCTGAGCTCTTCCTTGAGGACTTTTGTAAAGTGTTGTCAGCAACTGCCTACTTTATATCACTATTTGGCATGCACAGTAAGCTTCTTAAATTTAAGATGTTCTAAACAAAACTCTTGATTTTTTTCTTTTTTTTTTTTAATACCAAACCTTCTCCTTCCTTGGTATTTCACCCTCAGTAAATAGCACTTACACCTTCTCAGTTGCTCAAACCAAAATCTTAGAAGTCATCCTTGATATTTCTCTCTCATATCCTTCTCCCAATCTGAGACAATTTTCATTAGTGTGACTTCCAAAATACATCTCAACTATGACCACTTTTCTTACTACATCCACAGCTCCCATTCAAGTTCAAGCCCCCCTCATCTCTGGCCCAGAGTACTAAGACAGCCTTCTAAATGAGTACCTTGCTTCAGCTTTTCCTCTCGGTCTATTCTCTATACAGAGTTTCAGAATGTAAATTAGATCATATCATTCCACGGCTAAAATCCTCCCCAGGCTCCCTCCTACCAATATCTGCATTAATACAACTTGCCTTTCCATCTGTTGCTATAGATAAACATGCCCCGCTCCTATCTAAAGCCAGCTTCTCCCACGGTGCCTTAGAACTCATCCCCTCTCGCGCACTCAAGGACATGGCTTCATAGCTGTCCTGCCTCTGACATTATCAGTTTTCCGTCTCTACCGGATTAGTTCCACCAACCTATAAACATGAAAAATAACATGAAAACAAAAACAAACACAAGCAATGGTCAATCCTCCTGTGTACTTCAGTGTCACCTTAGGGGCTGGAAGTGATCCCTTGGACCGTGTCCTTCCAGCTCATGCAGACAAGTTTCCCAAGACTTCTCTGGGGAAAATGATTCGAGAGTTTATGCTTTAATGGAGTTATTCCTGGGATTATGTGCCAGAGTGAAGTGGTGACTTTAAATACCATAAAGGCCTTGATGGCACAGTCATCTTCAGGGAAACATTTGCTAATGAGAACCTCATTTTAGAGAACCGACCTTGGCATCTTGTCCATACTATAACTTAACACAAAGAGTTCCCAGTTTTTTTATTTGCACTTGTAAGATGATTGGTTCAAAGGCAAAGACATGGTCTTTGGTGAGGTGTAAAATGGCCTGGAACACAATGGGTCTAGGAAAGGCAAAACCAGCCAGATCACCATTGCTGAGTGTGTTCAAGTCTAATAAATTTGATTTTGTTTTCAGTCTTAACCTGCTAAACAGTTTATTCTGTAGCTAAGTAGAGCTTCCCAGTCTTGATAATTGTGATCTTCATTTTCTCATTTGAAGCAATTCTTTGCATCATATTTCCTTATTTTTCTCCAAGCCTAGTTACACTGCAGATTATGGTTGTGATTATGAAATAGAAGCTAAAGTACAAAATAAATTGTTATTTATGGTTACTTGTTCTCTCCTCTATAACCACACTGGTCTTGCTGTTCCTCTAACATGCCATGCACCCTTCTTCCTTAGGCCTTATACACACTGGCTGTTCCTCTGCCTAGAATGTTCTTTCTCCAAATCTGATCATGGCTTGTTCCCTCAACACCTTCAAGTTTTTCCTCAAATATCACTTACCTTGGTTACCATATTTAAAATCACAACTGTTCCCCACTCAAATTTCCCTCTAATCCTTTTACTCTACTCTATTTCTTTAGGACTTATCACCTTTAAATACACTGTATTTGCACAGTGGTTAAGAGCTCGGCTGCTAACCAAAAGGTCAGCAGTTCAAGTTCACCAGCCTCTCTTTGGAAACCCTATGGGACAGTTCTACTCTGTCTTATAGGGTCGCTATGAGTTGGAATCGAGTTGATGGCAACGGGTTTTTTGTTTTGTTTTTATTTATCCCTGCTAGAATGTAAGCTCAACAAGATAGGGATTTTCTTTTTTTCTCATTAATGTATCTTCAGCACATAGAAACAGTGCTTGGTACATAGTAGTCACATAATAAATATTTTTTGAGTTGAATGAACGAATGAATGATTTTTCATATCATTTAAAATAAAATCAAAACACTTTATTACCAGAGCCTACATGATCTGTCTTTGACAACTTCTAAACTCATCTCCCACCACTCTCCCATTGATTTACTCTAGTCCTTTTTTTTGCCTCAACCTTTATACCAGTTCTACACCTGTACCTCCAGCCATTGCCATCAAGTCGATTCCAACTCATAGCGACCCTATAGAACAGAGTAGAACTGCCCTATAGGGTTTCCAAGGAGCAGCTGGTGGATTCGAACTGCTGACCTTTTTGGTTAGCAGTCTGAGCTTTCAACCACTGCACCACCAGTACGTAGGACTCCTCTATTACCTCCTCAAAGTGGCCTTCTCTAGTCACTGCATCTAAAATAGGGTACCTCCTCTTTCACTACCTGCCATCTAACCCTGTCTTAATTTTTCTTCATAGTACTTACGACCTACTGAAATTCTATTACTTATTTACATGTTGCGATGGTTAATTTTATGTGTCATTTTGTCTAGGCTGTAGTTCCCAGTTACTAACCCAAACACTAGTCTAGGTGCTGTCGTGGAGTAGTTGTTAGTTGCTGTCAAGTTGGCACTAACTCGTGGTGACCTTATATATAACAGAGTGAAACATTGCCTGGTCCTGTGCCATCTTCGTGATCGTTGGTATATTTGAGTCCATTGGAGTAGTTTCATATGATTGAATCAGTTGGCCTTGTGTAGAACAGGTTACCTTCCATAATGTAATATAATGTAGTGTAATGTAATGTAATATAATACAATGTAATGTAATTACTTTACATCTAATGTTATGTGTTAGTGAAGAATATTGAATATACCGTGGACTGCCAAATGAACGAACAAATCAGTTTTAGAAGAAATACAGGCAGAATGTTTCTTAGAAGCGAGGATGGTGAGACTTCAACTTGCTTACTTTGGACACGTCATCAGGAAAAACCAGTCTCTAGAAAAGGACATCATGTTTAGTGAAGTATGACAAAAAAACCAAAACCCATTGCTGTTGAATCGATTCTGACTCATAGCAATCCTATAGGACAGAGTACAACTGCCGCACAGAGTATCCAAGGAGCACCTGGTGGATTCGAACTGCCAACCTTTTGGTCAGCAGCCATAGCTGTTAACCACTACGCCACCAGGGTTTCCTGGTGAAGTATAGGGCCAACAAAAACAAGGGAAGTCCTCAATGAAGTGAATTGACACAGTAGCTGCAACACTGAATGTGAACATACCAATGCTCATGAAGACGGTGCAGGACCGGGCAACATTTCGTTTTGTTATACATAAGGTCATCGTGCATGACCGGTGACGCATGGCAGCAACTGACAACAACAACAACGTAATGCAATGTAAACACATTCCATAACGTAATATAATTGCCCCCCATAATGCAGTCTAATACAATGTAATCACTCAGTTGAGGTCATACCAGTGTAGGGTGGATCCTAAACCTAATCACTTCTGAGTTATAAAAATACCAGAATAGGTACATACACACATACACAGACAGGGGAAGACAGATGCCATATGAGGATTCCTGCGAGCCAAGCAATGCTAATGAACCAAGTAAAGCCTGGAGCTACCAACAAGGAGGGAATCGATAGAACTAAAACCTTCATATAGGCTTTGGGCCTCCAGAACTATGAGAAAATACATTTCTGTTCTTTAAAGCTATCCACTTGTGATATTTATGTTATAGCAGCAGTAGGTAAGAAACATGTTTACTTTTGTATTTACTTGTATACTTGTGTCTTTCAATCTTTTTCCCCTTAATAGATTGTAATTGATGAAGTAAGGGATTTTGACTTCCTTATGTATTGCTTTATCTCTGGCACACAAAGTATATGCTGAATACATGTTATTGAAAGGATGAATCGATTAATACATAGACTCAGAGGCCCAGGAAGGTAAAATACCTGTAGTCAAATACCTCATAAGTGGGAAAGTCCTCCTGGCTACCACCTGGTATTTTGTCCAGTACCCTTCTCCGTATCTCAGTAACAGGACTCAAAACTTCTAGGACCGAAGCATCAAAAGCCCATACCTCATAAAAATACAATTGGCATTTAACAATAAAAAATAATGAGGACTCCATGAAACATCTCACAGCCTGGATGAATTTGGAGAACATTATACCGAGTGAAATAAGTCAGTCACAAAAGGACAAATATTGTATGAAACCACTGTTACAAATAGTCAAGAAAAGGTTTACACCTGTTGGTTATCAGAGATGGAAGGGTAAGGGAGAGAAAATCATTAACTATAGAGTAGACACGTGTTAACTTTAGTGAAGGGAAAGGCAGTACGCAATATGGGGGAAGTCAGTACAACATAACCAAGACGAGTACACTGAGAGGTGCACAAGAACAAAAGGCAGCGAAGGTAAATACTATAACATACACGATCCAGCAATGACAGTAATAATAATAATATATGAGTGGATACATAGGTAGATACGTATGCTGAATAGGTGTGGGAGGGCATATGGGAGTACACCCACTTGCATATATAGGTTTGGCTGTGGCATTTCTACATACATATTTGTATGTGCTGTTTGTATACTCATATATATAATAGAGCACACAGAGGGCACAGTAATGGAGACAGCCTAGACGTATCCAAACACCTTGTGGGACTGAGTTACTTGGTTTGAAGGCTGAGGACTGTAGTCTTGGGGGACATCAAGGTCAATTGGCATAACATAGTTCATAAAGAAAACATTCTACATCCTACTTTGGTGAGTAGCATCTCAGGTTGTAAAAGCTTACCAGCAGCCATCTAAGATACAACTATTGGCTCTTTCCATCTGGAGCAAAGGAAAGTGAAGAAAACCAAAGATTCAAGGAAACAATTAGTCCAGAGGACTAATGGGCCAGAAGAACCACAGCCTCCATCAGCCTGAGACCAAAAGAACTAGATGGTGCCCAGCTACCACTACTGACTGCTCTGACCAGGATCAATGGAAGGTCCTGATTAGACTGGGGAAAAAAAAAAGGAGAACAATTCAATTCATAAAAAAGACCAGATTTACTGGTCTGAGACTGGATTAACCCATAGACACCCTTCTAACTTGGAACTGAAGCCATTCCTGGAGACCACCTGTCAGACAAATAATAGACAGACTTATAAATAAACAATAACACATGTGAGGAAAGTGCTCCTTAGAACAATCATCTGTATGAGACCAAAAGGATAACACATGCCCAACAGCAAAGATGAGAAAGCAGGAAGGGACAGGAAAACCAGATGAATGGAAATGGGGAACTCAGGGTGGTACTGGGGAGAGGGCTGAGACTTTGCAGGGATTGCAGCCAATGCTGTGGAACAACTTGTGTATAAACTAATGAATGGGAAACTAATTTGCTCTGGAAAACTTCACCTAAAGCGTGCGCACACACACACACAAAATTTACAATTGGAGTTTGTGGCGAGGTAGATGAGGATAATTCATAGAGATTTAGTAAAATTTAGATGAAGGCTGACTCCAATAGGTTGTATATTTGTTAAAAATTTGCCCACAATGCGTTTAGTGCCTTATAGGCTGTTGCGTTATGAGAGAAAAGATAGGAAAGGAGATTATAAGGGAGGGTAGGAAAGCCAACTTTTAGCTGAGAATTTATGAATTTATTTTTAAACTGTTTACTTTAAAAAATTACTAGGTTTTCTGCTGTACATGCTCATGAACTATTGTTTATCCTGAATTTTGTTTTTATTTGTACACATGCACAGGGAATGACCTAGGGAATTCATATGCCCAGTAGCTTTACTCCACTTTAAAAAAGCAGGTTTTGATGTCACTTTTATTTCAGGTAATATTTCATACTTTTGAATTTTCCTCTGCCTCTTTTAGAGTTTTTATTGTGATTTTGTATTGAAGGACCTTAATTAGTCATACGGTTTTTTTTTGTTTTATTAGTTTTGTTTTTAATTTCTTCAGAAATATATTATTATGTAAAGTTTTCAAATCCTTTTTTTTTTTCTTCAAATGGCAGTGCTTGGTAGATATTCATAATACTACTCCAGAAAACTTGGCAGCATATTCCTCATTCACTGGCAGCATGAAATGTAAATTTCTTGATCAAAAATAATAGTTCCTTATCTGATGTTAGGCCTTGGCACTGATCTGGGGATCTGATCAAGTACAGGAAAGAGGCCAGCTTACTAATAGAGATGACGACAATGAATAGGAAAGAAGAAGTAGGCTTCAAAACAGAGCACACTAAGAGAACAGTGACTTATATTCATGTGGGGCGGAAGGAGGGATAGTGGCTTGGAAAAATGACAGAACATTAATTGTATGCAAAATAATATATTAACTCTTGGTTGTTTTGTTTTAGTTTCTAGGTGATTTCTTCAATTTTATGTTTCAACCTATCCATTACGTTTTTATATTTTCTATTTTGGAGCCCTGGTGGCACAATGGTTAAGTGCTTGGCTGCTAACCAAAAGGTTGACAGTTTGAATCCACCAAGCGCTCCTTGGAAACCCTGTGGGGCGGTTCTGCTCTGCCCTGTAGGGTTTTAGCTTTAGTTTCAGAGGGCTCGCTCTTGTTCATTCACTCATTCAGCAACGTTTATTGAATAACCACTGTGTGTTGGTACTTTTATAGGTCCTGGAGGACTGGCACAAATCCCTGTCCTTGTGGATCTTACTTTCTAGTGGGTAAAGATTGGAAGTACAAAGTGGGGAGGTATTACATTTTAAAAAGGATAATCAGGGTAGGTATTATTGAGAATGTTACATTTGAGCCAAGATTTGAAGGAGATGGATATTTTCTCACATCTCAGGATATTAACTGTAAATTTTTTTTTGAAGTTTTCTTTGAGTCTCTACATTTCTCTCTCTTTCTTCTAAATTCCTTTTTCCCTGTTTTATCGTTTGTCTGCTTGCTTTTTATTACATTTTTTATTTTAAAGATTTGTCACAAATGTTTGATGATTCTTGGCTTTATTGTATTTGCAATTGAGGTGCGAAAAGGTGCTACATGTATGCGTGTGTGCTGGGGGTAGATTGGCTTGTCAACCGTTGAGACTTACCATGAATTAAGTAGATGTTTAGCCATTTCTTTAGGGTTTCTCCTGGTGGCGCAGTGGTTAAGAGCTCAGCTGCTAACCTTTTGGTTAGCAGTTTGAATCCACCAGCCACTCTTTGGAAACCCTGTGGGGCAGTTCTACCCTGTCCTAGAGGGTCGCTATGAGTCAGAATCAACTCAACAACAATGGATTTGTTTTTTTTTTTAGTTCGGTTTCTACAACAGGAACTTTTTTCTCCTGACTGAGACATATGTGCCTGACTGCCAGCATTCTGCGGCCGGGTCAGTATGCAGAATGTCGTTTAGTTACTCTGTTGCCAGTGGGGACCCAACTCCCACCTTCAGCTGACCCTGAGTCCAGAGCCCCTTCAATTCTGTCGCTCCTGAGACTGAATCTTCTGTCTTCCTCCAGCATCTAGGTAGGAAGCAGGTGGTGGTGCTGTTGGTGGGAGATAGCTATTGATACGGTAGACTTAGAAAGAAGATACAGATGTCTAAGTGATCCTTATACTGATTTTAACCAGCCTCTTCCTGTCAGTTCCAACTCCTACCTTGAGAATTACCTGGTGTCTCCAGTTCCTGAGCCTCTCCAATCTTCTGAACTATGAGTGGCTTTGTTTCTCTTTGACAAGCAGACAGTAGGATTCCAGCTTTCTCCTCTTGTAAGATAATTACTACTCATTCATCCATACTTCATCTTCCAAAATTTATCTACAGCTTTCATCCACTATTATCTCTGGACCATGACCTTTATCTTCATGGGTTTATGCCTATTTTCTTTGCTTTCATTTTAGTGGAGTTTGGGGAGAAAGAAGAGATAAATATGTTTGCTCAATTTGCCCTGTTGAACCAGAAGCTCATAGTAAGTGATTTATTCCAAATTACTTGTAAATCTGCTTGAATCTATTCAATAAAATTTTCTCTTTTAGAATGAGAGTAGTCTTTTCTTCTCTATGAATTCTCCAAAATAATATAGTTATTAAGAAAGTAGACATATTTCCTTAATCTTTCATAAGCCTTTTGGTTAGATAAAACTTATATATTAATACTATTCTAGGATAATTATATTTGAAATGGTTCAGTGGGTCTTACTTCAAATCCTGAGTAACTTGATTTTCTCTTATTAGAAAGTCTTTTGAATTTTAAGCACAAGGAATTTTTCAAGACCTGACTTCTAGGCCTAACACACTGTCTTAGAAAATGTTATCAGAATTGGTCAAAGACCAAACATTTATGAGCAACTGCTCTGGAAATATGCTGTGTTCCATGGAATACAAAAGAAGGGAAAGATCACTTGATATGAAACCAATAAACCTGGATTTTAATATCAGTTCTACCACTAGCTACGTGACCTTGAAAAAAATAAAGAAAATGTTTGACGTCAAGTTCCTAATTTGTAAAACAGGGCTTGACCTAGCTTGCCTAACACTAGTATTGAATGATTTTTGATACCTGTAAATACATAGAAATAGACTAGCTATGGTTGTAGATAGAGATATTTATGAATGGCATATCCTTGTTTACTAGGACCTAAAAAATCTCAAAGGCAGCATTAATGTCAAGCAAAAAACCACAAACAATATTCCCTTAGATTGTCTCTTATTCTTTAGTTTCTTTTCATCTCATTCATCCTTTTGAATAATTTTATTGAAGTGAAGTTGGGGTCATGTTATCTTCTTACTCAGATATCTCACCAGGGCCCATAGGATGAAGACCATCCCTTTTTTCTCCTAACATATCCATGCCCTGTGCATCAGCCATCACCTACAAA
Source organism: Trichechus manatus latirostris (assembly GCF_000243295.1). Classification (NCBI taxonomy): domain Eukaryota; kingdom Metazoa; phylum Chordata; class Mammalia; order Sirenia; family Trichechidae; genus Trichechus; species Trichechus manatus. Next base: position 2,365,651 of record NW_004444045.1, read on the forward strand.
TTCACAGCCCTCAAAAACCTTGCACATAACGAGCGCTCAATAAATATTCATTGATTTGAAAGAAATAATACACAGACCAAGATGTATGAATGCCCTTTAGTGTTTGTCTTAGTTTATTAGAGCTGCTGTAACACAAATACCACAAGTAGGTGGCTTTAAAAACCAGAAATTTATTTTCTCACACTTCTGGAGACTACAAGTCTAAATCAGGAGCTCAGCCATACTGATTCCTTTCTTGTCGGTAGCCGCAGGCAACTCTTGGTTCTTGGTGATCCTCACATGGAGTCTGTCTTCCCCAGCAAGTGTCAGCATGTCTGTGCCTAAGTGTCTATGCTGCTCTTTATATAACTCAGGATCCACCCTACACTGGTATGATCTCAACCAATTGATTCTATTACATTATGGAAGATGATTACATTGTACTGGATTAGATTACATCCACAGGTAAACGGGCTAGGATTCCAACACATATTTTGGGAGAACTCAGTTTAATCCATAACAGTGTTCATAGTTGACGTGTCCTAAAACCTGATTCTCCTGGCCCATCTTAATCTTCTACATTGACAGTAATATTGCTTAGATTTCTAAAAAAGACATTTTTTTTCCGGGTTCAGTAAGACACTTTATTCGTGGGTCAGGTTATGGAGAGCAGTGGGAAAGAAGATTTTGCTAGTCAAATAGCTCTTAAGTAAATGAAATCTGAGGTATTGTATTTCACCAAGCTAAAACAGTATTTTCCCAATTCTTAGAGAGTGTGGTGCAGTAGATCGCTTTTGTGTGGCTTTCTTGCTATGGTCTTGTAATTCTTGCTCAAGTGATTGGGTGGGACTGTGCAAATAAGGGAATTGTGGCCCACCAAGGGGATCGGTCAGTTTTGCCATCCTGCTAGGGTTAAAAGAGAGCCAATTCCAGAGCAGAGAGAGGATCTCACCACCACCAAGGAAGAAGAGCCAGGAGGGGAGTGTGTACTTTGGACCTGGGATCCCTGGTGGAGTAGGGTGCCTCTGAGCACTTGGGGGAGCTAGGTTTGCTGACCCATGGCTACAGCTGAATGCCTTTTGGTTGAGGCTTACTGGTGGAGTGGAGTGCCTTGGGGCACTTATCAACAGATTTAGTCTAGCTTTGTAACACTTGCCCAAGCAGGGCAGGGGCAAAGGGGCCAGAGAGAGGCATGCCTGCCGGTACAGCTGAGAAAAGGCTGCCCTGATGAAGAACTGTATCCTGAGTGTCCTTAAACCTGAACTGTAACCTGTTACTTCCCTAATAAACCCCATAATTGTGAGTATTGTCTGAGTTCTGTGTGGCCATTGCAATGAATTATCAAGCTCAGCAGAGAAGTACAGAGTGCCATGGCAGGGATGGTTGGTGTCAGAATCAGTAAAGATGGTGGAGAGAGGAGTATGTCTCACCTCCACCTCATGGGAGTCAGCCTTGAGCTGTTGATCTGGATTCTTCTTCCCCCTTGTGAAGTTAGAGGAGGTCAGAAGCTGCCCCTCACTGTTTTTACAGAGGGCAAAAATTAATGAGCAAATTTTGCTGAATTTTAAAATTTTCTCTCATGTATTTGTCATATCCTCTTAGTTCTTACTGTCAGTTGTTTATACTAGGATTGAAGTAAATGATTCCTGATTTATTGCAAAATTATATTTTTCATTATTTTACATGTGTCATTATTTCATGTTGCTTTCTGTCTTACTACTGTAAAAGTAAGCCATGAGCAGAAGCTAGGGAGGTATGGAACGAAAGCTCTCACGGTACCTGAATAGAGGAGGGAGTCCCTGGGGGGTACAAGGGGTAAAATGCACTCGGCTGCTAACTGAAAGGTTAGAGTCCACCCAGAAGCACCTCGAAAGAAAGGCCTGGCAATCTACTTCCAAAAAATCAGCGATTGAAAGCTCTCTGACACACATGGGGTTGCCATGAGTCGAAATCCACTCCATGGCAACTGTTCTTTAGCTTTTTAGTAGAGGAGATTCAAGCAGGGGAGTGAGGAAACAAAATTGAGGAGAATCGGTTGGGCGGTTCAAGAAGAAAAGGGATGGAAGTGGCAAATGGAGACTCCAGAACTGGAAGAGAGAAGTTATCATTGAAGGAAATCTGACTCCAGAAAACAATGAATTTTAATACCTTCCCTTTTGCTGTTTTCAGGAATACTTGGCTTTTCACTGCTACAAAACTGGCATATTAGGAAATCTGAAATACTGGTACAAAACGAAAAATACTTATTTAAACAGCAAGACTAGAGAAGTCACCTTCATCTTGTTCTTCTGGCTATAAGTCTAATTTCTTATGATACTTCTCTGTGCACAGAATATTTGTTAAGAAAATAAAACTTTGGCAATGAGATTCCCGTGTCACATCGCCATGAGAAATTAGGTGATCAGTGGGTGTATGAAAATGGCCAGCACGTAGTTAATTTTGTAATATTTTTCAGTCACATTGATGAGACGTTTGATAAAAATACAATTGGCTTTTATTTCGGCATCATCTTTTGTGTAAAGCTAGGAAACAAATAACGTAATTTGCATAATGAAACCATCGAGGTTACATTGCTGTCATTCATCAGGGTTATTTGTACCGTGTGACTTACAGTTTAAATTCACTCAAGTTTCTTTCTCTCCTTACCCCAACTACACAATGCTTTTGATTTATTCTTGCCATTTAGTGTCATATAAGATAAAGTGTTCCACCAGGAGGAAAAACAGTTTGTCAAGTCGAAACTATTAAGTGAAACGTTCTCTCTGATATGTTTTTAATTTGGTTTATTCCCATTTTGCTATTGTAGTTTTCCCATCTGCCAGTGGAGATAAGGGGGTGTTTTATTCTTATTCCTTTGGCTCATGAAGGCCACATGCTCACTTTGTCCAGGAGGCCTCCCTATCTCCAGGAGAAGGGATGGCTGTCAGCTCAGGGAGGGAGACCCTGCAGTGGGACTCAGCCAAGAGGTCTGACCATCCATCAGGCATTCAACAAGCACTTCGAGCACCTGACTGCTACTTACCAAGCATGGTTCAAGGGGTTGTGGGGAGCTATGAGAAAAGCACAAGACAGTGTGCTTATCTGGGCCAGTGAAACCTAGCACTAATTTGGGCTCCTATGCATACTTTAGGTGCTTTCTAAATGTTTCTACCCTTTCCTTCCTCCTGTGGCAGGAGTTTTAACATAGGATCAGCAGACTCACAAAAGACTAATGATAGAATTCAAATGATCTGTAAAAATTATGTCTTTTAAATCATTAATCTCTACCTGAAATTTAGCATTACCTTCAGTTATTAACATGCTCAGCTGCTAACCAAAAGGTTGGAGGTTTGCGTACACACAGAGGCACCTCAGAAGAAAGGCCTGGCAGTCTACTTCTGAAAAATCAGCCATTGAAAACCCTATGGTGCACAGTTCTACTCTGACACACATGGGGTCACCAGGAGTCGGAGTCAACTCAATGGCAACTGGTCTGGATTTTTTGGTTTTCAATTATCTATGTAAACACAAACCATACTAGCATTAACAGTAACTACGATCTTGCTCCCGATAAAAGTCGAACCAAACCCGTTGCCGCAGAGTCGATTCTGACTCATAGCGACCCTATAGGACAGAGAAGAACTGCCCCATAGGGTTTCCAAGGAGCGGCTGGTGGTTTGAACTGCTGACATTTTGATTAGCAGCCAAGCTCTTAACCACTGCGCCACCAGGGCTCCTGTTACCAGTAGAAATCACAAATATTTTTATATCACATTATGATTGTTACAGATATCTTCAATTTCCATTTATGCTTTATCACTACTTTAAAATTACGGTAGTTGTTAGACCATCGTTAGAGTGTGTTATTTAATGCATTTATATAGAAGCACATGTATTGTTGTTAGGTGCCCTCGAATCAGTTCTGACTCATAGCGACCCTGTGTACAGCAGAATGAAACACTGCCTGGTCTTGCGCCATCCTCACAAGTGTTGCTATGTTTGAGCCCATTGTTACAGTGACGTGTCAATCCATCTTGTTGAGGGTCTTCCACTTTTTCACCGACCCTCTATCTTACCAAGTGCACATATATTATTATATCACAAGTACTTCCCTTTTGATATTTTTGTAATTGTATTTCAGTTTAACTGGTATCATTTTTAAGCCTAGATATTTTCTTTTATACATGAAAAGCATTATGCTGAGGAGTGGTCCACAGGGTTCATGAGACTGCCAAAGGGGTTTGTGACGTAAAAATGTAAAGAATCCCCATCTAAGGTTACGAAATTTTGTAATTTCTTTACTTATTCACACTTCCGACAGAAGAAGAAAGAAAAAATGCAAAAGAGTTCAATTTAGGGATTTAATTTCAAATGTTTGGTGTGGTGTAGTTTAAGCTATTAACTCAATTGAGGCTTGTGAGTTTTCAGAGGCTTGAACTTGAACTATGAAGCACTTGTCTGATAGTTGAGCATTATCCAGTAACCGACTTTACTATCGGACAAATCCCTCCGTCTGTTGTTGCTTGCTAGTCTTTTCTGTAATCTCTCGTCTTGTGACCTTGTGGATGTTATTTCACATCCTGAGTCTTACTTCCTCTCTTTTGCTGAGTGGGTATAATACCTTGTTTATTGCTGTTGTTGATTTATGTTTCTGTGTGAGGGTTTTGGTCCCAGCTCATGGTAAGATTTCATAAATGTAAAATGAATTCAATCAAGCAAGAATATATTTGCAGGCAATTTGAACACTCCAAAGCATCATACAAATATACAAGTGGCATGAATTACTGTTATAGATGTTATTATATAGCATACTTGATAGCTGACAAATTTGGAAAACTCTTACCTCATCAACTAAAGGTGTAGAGCCTAACTATATTAGGCTGATTGCTGATGGGGACACGGTGTTGGAAAACCTTATAGCTCAGTTCTCCAGGATATGATGTGCTGCTGTCAAGTCCCTGTGAGACACGGCTCTGGCATGGGGGATAGCACAGTACATTTCCACGGGGCACCCATGCGGGTGCTCCCATGACTGTGGGTTTTCTTCTCAGTGGTTGAAGGAATTACTGTCGGTTCCCTTTACAGAGCTGAGTACACATCACCCTGGTAGAGTTCAGAAACATGCTGGCCCATCCATCATCTTTGTCCTTGCAGACGTTATATTTTCAATATGACCGAGAAACCAAAATTCTTTCAATAAGTAACAAATGTCGAATTTTCTAGCACCTAATATTGCATACTGTGGCCAAAATACATTGAAGAGGTTGAGTGTGAATTTCAAAGAGATGGTTGTAATGCAACACCTCTCCTGTCATTTAAATCAACATTGCAGCCAATATATTTCAATTTTAGGTTGATGGTGATTAACCCGGCATCCCCATGCGCAAGGCGTTTTATGTTGGTTTTTGTTAGCTACTGCTCACAGCGTCGCTTGCTGGTGCTACTGTCTCCATCTGGAGCTGTTCTGAGAGGCTTGAGTACAAGACCCAGCCTCTCTGGCCTTCTCTTTCTTATTGCACAAGGTTGGAAGGCTAGGGGAGCAGCATTTAAAAAACAAAAGGTTTTGATACAGACAGGGAAACATTTCCTTCTCTTCAAGAAATTTCATAGCCAGCATTCTTATTTTTTGCTATCTCCTACTGTGGGGTTGACATTGCCTACCTGACCTCATGCCAATGTCTGAGCTCAGCCAACAACAGAATTGGTAGAATAGGTTGTGGTTTGAATGATGCCAGTAAGCCCACCAGCCCCACTCCTGCTTAACCAAAAGCATCTGATCACTGTCAGCCTTTGGTGACATCATTTCAGCCTTCACAGTTCCAAGCTGCTCTTTAAAACGACAGGAAAGAAAGAAGACAATTCTGGATTAGTTTATTGATCTTATGAGGTTGGGAGAGGCACACTAAGAACAAGGCATTGAGAATAGGGAATGGGGGTAACTAGGGAGAAAGCTGACAACTTTGGTATTTAGAAATATTCATAGAAACAACAATAGCCTACCCCAAATTTTTATTTAAAGGAGTTGGGTTTTAGCCTCTTATTGACTCAAAGCAATTTTGTGGCAGGATTTGTAAACAAAACAAAACAAGAAAACAGAAAAAACTTTTTTTTTTTAATTACACTTTAGATGAAGATTTATAAAGGAAATTAGTTTCTCATTGAATGATTAATGCACATATTGTTTTGTGACATTGGTTGCCAACCCCAAGACATGTCAACACTCTCCCCTTCTCGACCTTGGGTTCCCCCTTACCAGCTTTCCTGTTGCCTCCTGCCTTCTCATCCTTGCCCCTGGGCTGGTGTGCCAGTTTAGTCTCGTTTTGTTTTATGGGCCTGTCTGATCTTTGGCTGAAGGGTGTCAGGAGTGACTTCAGTACTGAGTTGAAAGGGTGTCCGGAGACCATACTCTTGGGGTTTCTCCAGTCTCTGTCAGACCAGTAAGTCTGGTATTTTTAGAAAAAAAAACTATCTTTGACATTTATTGGACAATAAGGAATAAACGAGCAGAAGGTAATAAGCAAGAAGGAGCACCTGGGAGATATTAACATAGAAACCCCACTGTTGTCACTTTTCCCCACTCTACCATGGAGTCTCTGTTTCTTGTAGCCTGAAGTATGTGAATTACACACACGCACACACACATATGTAAACATAGTTTATTTTTAAGTACGTTATTGATTTGGAGAGACAAGAGTGAGAAGAGGAGATAAGCTTTTATTGTGAGGAGCTGTATGATTTAGAAGATTTTCACAGCAACGATGATCCAAGTGAGCCATGTGCCCTTCGTTTCATGGACTCTGTGGGCTGTCAGTCAGGACATGAAGAAAGATCTTCCTTTATAGAGTAACCACTTTCTGACATTAATGTGTCTTGATGGAGAGCACAGCATATGAGTTATGAGTCTTGGCCTATGAGCTGTGAAAGATGACTCAGAAAATATTGCCTTGGAGAATCAGCAGAGGAACAGCCCGGAGCCCCGAACAAACTTAGTTCATTTCTATTTTTGGCTCCTCCTCAGACGTCCAGAATGGCACAAACCAGCCACCAACCCCATTTCTAATTGCTCCTGTTGAGATGTGTTGATATCTCCTATCTTCTTCATGAGAATGTGTGGGGCCAGTTAGATGACAGCAGGGATAGGAAAGGAAAAGGGGATAGTTTGAGGCAACCTGTACATTAAAGGACAAAAACAAACAAACAAACAAACAAAAAACCTTGCCATCGGGTCGATTCCAACTCATAGTGACCCTATAGGACAGAGTAGAACTGCCCCGTAGGGTTTCCAAGGAGCACCTGGTGGATTTGAACTGCCGACCTTTTGGTTAGCAGCTGAGCTCTTAACCACTGCACCACCAGGGTTTCCAGAGGATGAAAGGGAGTACAAATTAAATATGATGGAGCAGGAATAGAGAGGGTATAGAGTAGGGAAAGAAAAGCATTTGGTGGAACTTGAAAATATTTCTGAAGAGCATTAGTAGTAAATACCTTATTAATATAGAATAGGAAGACCAAGACAGAAAGTCCAAGTAATGCAACAGAGGCTGCAAAGAAAGGGGAGAGGACAGAAAATATGAACTGTTTCAGAGTAAGCTTTGTAATAGTTATATGTCAACACCCAGTACTCATTTTGCTCCTTCTATCATTTGTTCGAAGTCTCCTAGGGATAAGAGAAAAGTGTACATATCAAAAAGGATAAAATAGGTCAGTAAGTAAGTAAGAAAGGAATGAGAAAGAGAATGAAGAGATGAGCATGAGGTCTTAAAATTTTTTTTCTTGGCAGCAAAGTTATTGATAAAATTGAAAATGCCATCTTAAATGCTATGTTACAGAAATAATGATTGTGGGACTTATATATTTGACCCATAAGCTATTAAAGCTGGAAAGGACACTAAAGATCATTTAATCCACCTCTCATTTTAGAGATGAGACCAAAGGCTTGAAGTGATTTTTGCAAGGTCGCAAAACCAATTAATAGCTACTCAGGAACTGAAATACTGGTATTCTGGTTCTTAGTCTAGGACTCCTACCATGGCAATTTCCTTCCCTTCTCAGTGAAAGTGTTGGGAAAAATAAAGGACATGTGATTTATTGACTTGCTTGAGGTCAGTCAACACATTAGAAGCAAAGACGTGTCTAGAACCAGAGTCTCTTGATTCCTGGTCCAGATTTTGAGTTTACTTGACGTGGCATCATTAATGGTTTCATAGGTTGAGTTCCTTGGGCTGACGTGGAGATTAGTTGGCAGGAAGCTTATTAGGGAGTTCACTTGAAAACAACATCTGTAGAATAGAGGAAAAAGAAGCAGGATTGGGCAGAAGGAAAAGTTGGGCTGTGGTGCAGTGTAATGAAAATGAAAGATTTATGGGAAAGTAGTAGTCTGAGGTGACTCTTGGGTATTGTCATGAATTAGCAAAAAGGGTCCCAGCACTTACAATGCCCATGATCAGTCTTTGCAGCTGCACCCAGGAAAAAGCCATGACCTTGGGAAAGAATGCTCTCTTCACCTAAAACTCTTCAGAAAGAGGGAGGACAGCTAAGAACTGGGAGAATAAGACTTTCACTCCTAAAAGGGGGGGATATGGGCAGCATATCAATGAACACAGCAGTCTACACTTGTACCACTGGAATCTACTTCTTCATACCAGTACTGGGAATCATTCTTTCAAGATTCCAATGGGTTTCTTTTCCTTGGAGAATCTTATAAGGTTGTGTGGTACCATTAATTACTTTTGTGTGTGGCCTTTCTAGCCATGATCTTGTAACTCCTATCCAGGTGATTGTGTGATAGGGTAATTGTGGCCTACTAAGGGGATTGGTCAGTTTTGCCTTAAAAGAGAGCCAATTCCAGAGCAGAGAGGAGCCCACTACCACCAACGAAGGAGAGACCTGGCACCAGAGACCTGGCAGCAGGAGACAGCGCAGTGGGCTTCCTGGCCCACGGAGAGAGAAAGCTGAGTGCCTTTGGGCAGAGACTGAGAGCAAGGGAGATAAGTGCCTTTGAGCACAGCTGGGGAGAGGCTGTCATGATGAAAGAACTGTATCCTGTGTGTTCCTGAGCCTGGATTGTAACTGTTACTTACCTTATTATAAACCCCGTAATTGTTGAGTATGGTCTTTTGAGTTCTTTGTGGCCATTGCAATGAATTAATGAACCTACCAGAGAAGTGGAGAGTGCTGTGTGAGGGATGGTTAGTATCAGAATTAGTAAAGATAGCGGAGAGAGAATGCTTGTCTGGCTTCTCCCTCATGGGAGTCAGCCTTGGGCTGCTGATCTTGGCTCTCCTTCCCCCTTGTGGGGTTGGAGGAGGTCAGATAGTGCCCCCAAGCCACTTTTACAGGTTGGTAGAATAAACTAGAGCCTGTGCTGATACAGCTAGTTTCAAGACTTCAGTGAATACTCACTGTCTCCCTCCTCTACTATCCATTCTAAATTTCCCTCACCCTTAGTAGCAGCTGTGATGGTCTTGGTAGATTTCTTGGTGGCATGACCTAGGTCATCCTGATCCTCTAGTTATCCATGCCCTCCTCAAGTCTTGATTACATTTGTCCATTTAACCATCAAACTTAGGCAAGTGGATAACATAGGTACTGTCTTAGCCAGGGTTCTCTAGAGAAATATGTATATATGTGTGTGTGTGTGTGTGTGTGTGTGTGTGTGTATATGTGTATATATATACACATACACATATATATCACATACATACATATATATACATATACATATATACATACATACATACATACAATAAATTGGCTCATGTGATTATGGGGGGCTGGCAAGTCCAAAATTCATAAGTCAAACAGCAGGCTGGAGACTTCAGCAGGTTTGCGTCACAGGATCCATAGGTCTGGTGACGGAAAGAGTGGAAAGCGAAGAGAGAGAGAGATCTGTCAAAATGTCTATTTATAGCCTGGCAACAGAACTCACTGTAAGAAAACTCATTTTTCAACTGATTGGTTGGATTACATTATGGCAGATGATTACATTACGTTATAGAACAGTAACTAGACTAGTGTTTGGCCAAACCACTGGTAACCAAGTTGACACATAAAACTAAAACTATATTCCTTCCTGCCCTCATCATTTATCAGAAGTCTTACTTTCTCCCAATGATCAGGGTTAATTACCTCTGTAGGAATGGTGACTCTTTTCATTGTCTGCTTGTCACTTGGCATGAGGACCCTGAAATGCTCAAGTGGCAATCATAGCAGTTCAGTGGTACTCTTTCTGTTTCCTGGTAGAAACATTTTCCCTTTGGGAAATAGGACCTCAAGCCATGCCAGTCCCAGAGTGGCAGGGGTGGGAAACACAAATATTTGGGCCACTGAGAATAGTGATAATCGAGCCTCCTGTTTCTTCCATATCTCTGTTCCTGGACCTATATATTCAACTAATTGAAAACAGTCGTATAAAGATGATTGGTTTGGAGTGTATGATGCATCTTGGAGGACAGAGCCCATCTTCATGGTATCACCTCCAAGCTGGCACTTCATTTGTGCCTTCAGCAGGCCATTCCATTGCTCCATAAGGACAGCAGCTTTGGGTTGGTGTGGTATGTGATATACCCAGTGAATTTATGGTCATACACCCATCCACCTCCTTTGCTTTAAAGTGGGTCCCTTGGTCTGATGCTATATTACGTGGCATCCCACACTGGTAAATCAAACACTCTGTAAGTCCTCCGATAGTGTGCTGGTTGAAGCGCTGCATGCAGAAAAGTAAATCCGTACCCAGAATGTGTATCTTTTCCTGTCAAAATGAATTACTGTTTCTTCTCGGGTGGAAGGGGTCCAATGTATTCAACTTGCCAGCAAGTTACTGTTTGTTCTCCTGTAGGGATGATGCTGTACTGGGGAATTAGTGTTGGTCTTTGTTTCGGGAGGGTTGGGCATTTGATGACAAGTGACTTGATAAGCCTTGGTAAGTGGAGATCATGCTGTTAGGTCCATGCATAGCCTTGTCACTATAGCTATTTCAACCATGCATCCATTGTGCTGGCACTAGAGAGGTTGATAACAGAGACTGGTTGATGTCAACTGGATGAGTCATATTGTCTATCTTGTTCTTTAGTGCCTCTTCCATGGTGGGTGCTCTCTGGTAGGCATTAACATTTGGTATAAAGATCTTCGTACTTCATGCCCATTCTCATGGGTCCATTCTCATTCCTCTACCTCAGAACTTCTTTTCCTGCTCTTCTAATTTTTCTTCTTTCTGACCCCAACCTCCTAGCCAAGCCATTTGCCACTACCCGTGATGAATCCATACACATTCTAAACTCAGGACAATTCTCTTACCAAACAAATGGAGTGACCATATGAACTGTCTTAAAATCTAACTTTTGGGAGGATTTCCCCTCACCATTGTCATTAAGGACCACCTCTGAGTCAGTCTATCATGTAGCCTCCGTCCATTTCCAGCTTGTACCCACATACCAAGCCAACCCATCTTGGATTTTTTTCCACTTTTGTCAGTTAGCTATAAAGGATCTTCCTATATGGCCATATTTATGAGTTGAGAGTCAAGTGCTAGAGCTACAGTAGTAGATGACTTTGGGAGCTAAGCTATTTGCTCACATAGCTTACTTGTGTTTTCTGGTATGTTAAGGCTTGATCTTGGATGAACCACTTCCATTTCATAATGTATTACTCCTGAATCCACCTGATCTCATGACTTAGTGGTCTGATAGAACTCAACTTATAATGAGCCACAGCTAACCCATGGGAAGTTCTTGGTGTGGGTTGGCTCTTCAGAGTTGCCCTGAGTTGAGGTGACGGGACCAGGACTTTATACCTCTGTGTTGACCAATCATTGCATAGAGAATGCCCAGGGAAGGGGCATAACCTTGGGTTGGGCAACTCTCTTCAACCAAGGCACTTTTCAAAGAGGTCTGATAGCTGAGGAAAATTTCAGCGTTTCCAGCAGCTGAGGTCTTTCATTCTTGAAGGTGAATCTGGGCAGTGTATCGCAGAATCCACTGCTAAATGAAAAATAACCACCAGTTGCCATCAAGTCAGCTCTGACTCGTGGTGACCCCATGTGTGTCAGAATAGAACTATGTTCCATAGGGTTTTCAATGGCTGATTTTTTTCAGAAGTAGATTGCCAGGCCTTTCTTCTGAGGCAGCTCAAGGTGGTTGAAATCTTCCAGCCTCTCTGTTAGCAACCAAGGACGTTAACTGTTTTCACCATCCAGAGACTCCAGTGAAAAATGAGAACCCTTATATAATGTGATGTAATCCTCAAAAGTTGAATCATATTCTTTATATATTCCTGAAAAAAAAAAAAGAAAAGAGATGATCAGGGGTTAGTAGTATATTTGAAATGAAGGATAATGAATGGGGTGGGGGAGGGGAGAACAAGAAAAAGAAATGGCACTGCCATACTTTGATTATAGATGAGCACTGCTAACTATTAACGTACTGAACAGACACAGAACTCAGGAGAGAATGGTATTTGTAGACTGATAAATGAGTCTGGAATAAACTACTTCCCATAAAATGCATAATGTAGCTCGGGAAAGTATAAACTAGTTGACCCAGACTGGCTTCCCTGTTTTACTGGAAAACAGGTGGTACTTCATGTTTTGGAACTAATTGCAGTTAGAGTATGTTGCAGTACATACTCAAGAGCTCCAGGTATACTGTGGTTTGGAATAATGTCATATTATTTAAAATATGTAAGATGAATTTAATCAGGAATTTCAAAAGAGATGATATCCTCATCATTGTCTGTCTGCTTACCCTTTCTTTCTTGGCACTTATCACTGTGTGATATATTATATACAGTATGTATATACATATAGATAGATAGATAGATAGGTAGATAGATACAGATACAGATATAGATATATTTTGTGTGTGTGTGTGTGTGTGGAATGATTCTATCTCCCACATGCATTTGGAACGTAAGTTTCATGAGAGTAGGGAATTTGTTGACTTTGTTTATTGCAACGTCACTAATACCTAAAAGGGTACCTGGCTTATGGTAGGTGCCCAATAAATTTTGGTTTAAAGTATGGACAGATGAATATATGAGTCATACTTAATTTGTTTAATAAATTTTTTCTGCTTTTGGAACACATCCTGTTCTTGATGTTAAGGTCATTAATTAGGTTAAGAATTAATGGTTGCTTTTGGTGAATTCAGACTAAAATTACTGTAACTTTTTTCCCATGGGAATCACTGAAATTTTGGTCAGAAGAGTTAACTATATAGTTAAATTCATTAAACACTCTTCTTTTTAATTTCAGCAACCAGAGATATTCACTTTTCATCAGTTGTTTAGATTCAGTTTATGTCTCTAGACAGTTGCTGTGAAGATAGAGCATTGATGATGGTGATGATGGTAATAGTAGGTAATAGTCATTGAGCCATTTTTTGCTAGTCATTGTGCTACATTTGCATCCAGTAACTTATGTAATGCTCAGTACAACATTATAAAGTAGGGTTTACCATTTTACTAGTGAGAAAACTGAGGTGTAGAGAAGTATCAGATCCAAGCCTTGCATCTGGCCTGTGATGGAGCCAGCATTTAAACTAGGGTGAGACCAACGCCAAAGCCTGCATTCTTTACTCTGATATTCCGAGGGAGTGGCAAGATGGAGAGAGGGAAGAGGGAAGAAGAGGAGGCATAATCTGAAGGAAAATAAATCTCATATTCCTCTTTCAAAACTGTGACTGGGGAGAAGGGAGAGAATGTTTGAGGACAATCCAAAATGCTGTGTGCAAGTTTAAGTAACCATAATGCAGAAAGGAAAATGGCAAGGCCAGAGGATGGTTTGGAGGTTCATGAGAGCAGAGGAGAAGGAGACCCCATGTACTGGGGGAGATAGGAAGGAGTTATAGAGCAGGTTCTATTTCAGCAGAAACTTAAAGGAGGAGGAGGCTGAGAAGTGGAGGAAGACATACCGGAAAGAGGTGATAACAACGCACACATATTGTCAAAAGTAAGGTCTGGAAAGTAATATATCTAATAGTGTGGTAAAAGAGTACAGTGGCTAATCAAACTTCACTCTGTAAGTAGGGTACTGCAGTATACTGCAATAACTTGAAAAAATTAACAAAACTCATGAGCTTAAACAGAAATACATTTATGAGTTCTTTCAAATTAAAAGTTGTAGAATGTGCTGGTTAATTTCATTTTTCCATTTGGCTAGGCTGTGATTCTCGGTGGTTTGGCCAGATACTGGACTAGCTGTTTTTCTGTAATATAATGTAATGTAATCGTCTTCCATGATGTGATCTGCTGTGATCAACCAATCAGTTGAAAGGGGAGTTACCTTGGAGGTGTGATCTTCCTCCAGAATATAAATGGATATTCTAGCAGAGCTCTCTCTCTTGACCCTGCACTCTTCTAGTTGTCTGACCTCTGGTTCCTGGGATATAAGCCTGCAGAAGTCTCTGACCTGCTGCCTGACCTGCAGATTTTGGATTCTCCAGCCCCCACAATCTCATGAGCCATCAGGGATCTCCAGCCTGCCACCTGAACCACAGATTTGGAACTTGCCAGTCCCCATAACTGCGTGAGCCATTTCCTTGAAGTAAATCTCTCTCTCTCTACATATATATATCCATCTCACTGGTTTTGCTCCTCTAGAGAACCCAACTAAGACATAGAACAATAGTAGCACTTGGTTCCACCAACAACTTGGTTCCACCAACAACTTCATGTGCACTTCTAATAACCAGGTATTGGCCTCAAACGTTATTCCCAAAAAGAGAACCAGGAATTCTTATAAATAGCTGCTACCACCTCATACAGCAGGAAATAATGAGGAAGGCCAGGAACAGACTGCTGACATCAAAAAATACCATAAATAGTGCTGGAAGGACAAAGGGGCAGTATGAGGATACTCCCATAGGCTGAGTTGTAGTATTTTGAGCATTATTAATAATAATAACCATTTTTATTATCATTATTAATTTAAAAATAAATTTGTCAAAAACCATGAGCTAAAAATTGTTATTATCATGAAATGGGCAAAAAGGTAATTACAATAGGAAAGAAGTATAAATATGATAGTATGTTTAATTTTTACTGATTGTAATATGTGGGGGGGTTAATATATATCAGTATTTGTTATTTTGTGTGTGTGCATGTGCTTGTGTGCTGTACTGGAAAGAAACACAAATTGTTGATCAGCACTACTTGTGGACTCTTGTAATAAGACACCAATAAAATGGATATATTCTACTATAATAGTCAAATATACTGAAGAAGAGAACTAGATGTGCAGACTCAATTCTTCATTTCTTAAGGGGTTAAACATTTAGATATTCCTACTAATGAGAGCAAAAGACTAAGAAGACATACTTAACTTTTAACTTTTTATTTTGAAAATTTCAAAGTTACACAACTAATAATATGAATTCCTGTACATCCTTCACCTACATTCAGCAATTATTTAGTTTCCCGTATTTTCTTTATCACATGTATGTATATGCTAAATCATTTGAGAGTAAGTTTCAGACTTAATTCCTTTTTACATAAAACACTTCGGTTTGTATTTCCTAAGTACAAGAACATTCTTCTACTTAGCCACAATTATTAAGGGCATAAAACAGTATGGACACAACAAATATACAATCTATATTCAGATTTTACCAAACATCCCAGTAATATCCTTTATAGCAATTTTTTCCCCCAGTCCGGGATCCAGTCCGGTGTCCCACATTGCATTTACCTGTCATATCTCTTTAATCTTTTTTAATTTGGAGGAGTTCCTCTGTCTGTTTTTGCTTGTATAACGTTAGCATCTTTGAAGTGGACAGACCAGTTGTTCTGTATAACGAGCCTCAATCTGAGTCTCTCTGTTTCCTCATGTAGATGTTATATCCTTCTCTGCGCAGCACATATCAGGGGTGTCAATTTGCCCCAATATTGGTGATACTAACTTTGATCATTTGATTATGGTGCCAGGTTTATCCATTGTAAATATACTGTTTTCCCTTTGAAATTAAATACTCTGTGGGGAGATACTTTGAAAGGGTGTAAGTATCCCAACACACTTTCACAGAATAATTTTGGTATCCATTAATGACTCTTGTCTGAATCAGTTATTACCATTATGATTGAAAAATTTTCTAATTCCTTTTTTATTCCTTTTATACTAATTAGTTGCCAGTTTACAGTAAGTTTTCCCTAGCCTTGGAATCAACCATTTCTCCCAATAGCGCCAATTCTTAAATTGGGTAATGGTCTCTTAAAACCAAGATTTGGGTGCTAGGTGTGCTCATTGCATATGCATACATTTCAGTACTGCTATGTGTTATTAAAAACCAGCCAAAAGAGACTTTAAGGTACATCATTTGGGGAGTAGCCACCAGTTTGTAAAGAGGTAAAGAATAGTTGAAATCATATTCATAAAAATTCTCCTTAGTTTAACAAGAAATTTTAGTTATAAAAGACTGCATAATCTTTTAAAGTTATCTTGGGAGAATCAAGTCCCATGACATAGCTAAAGATTAGTTGGTTGGTATATAACTTTGGATTTCTGAGATTGTGTTCTTCATTTTTTTCATTTGATAAGAATACTGTAACTCTGGGATAGTGTCAAAATTACTATTTCTATAACACTAGCAATGTGCGAAGAAATCTAGAAATATTGAAGAAATAAATCAAACACATACTGCTAATGTTCTGTTGCTGTTGTTGCAAGCCATTGAGTTGGCTTCAACTCATAGCATCCTTATGTTAACAGAATGAAATGTTGCCCAGTCCTGTGCCATTCTCACGATTGTTAGAATGTTTGATCCCATTGCAGCTACTGTGTCAACCCATCTCATGGAGGGTTTCCCTCTTTTTCACTGACCCTCTACCAAGCATGATACCTTTCTCCAGCAATTGGTCCCTCCTGATGACATGCCAAAAGTAAGCAAGAAGAAGTCTTGTCCTCCTTGCTTTTAATGAGCATTCTGGCTGTATTTCCTCCAAGAGAGGTTTGTTCTTCTGGCAGTCCATGGTATATTCAATATTCTTCGCCAATGCCATAATTCAAATGCATTGGGTTCCCTGGAAACAAAGTCTGAGATGGAGGGTTCCATGCATGATGGAGGTTTATTGGAGAGAGCTCTGTAGAAATACATCTGCAAGAAAGTGAGGAAATGGGATTGGAAGGAAGGAGAAGAGCCTCAATGCAAATGAGATTGGCCTCAACCAGTACTCCAGGGAGCTTTGGAACTGGGATGGTCCATTAGAGTTGTTTCAAATTGAAGCCTTTTTTTTTTTTTTTTAAATCACTGCATCATTGGTGAAGGCTTCCTCTTGGGCGATGGTGTGACCTTGGACAAGACAGTTCCCTATGGCTAAGGGAAATTCCCAGCACATGACACAGCTGTGAGCTGTCAGCAGCTAGGGATGAATGGATGGACCCTGAGGTGGGTCTAGGCACAGCATCGCAGTATCCACTACAGTTACTATTTTGGTTTTCCCTTTAAGGCCAAATAAAAGCTCAGAATATATAGATTCATAGACTGTCAACCCTGAAACCCAAACCAAACCCATTGCTGTTGAGTTGATTCTGACTATAGCAACCCTATAGGACAGAGTAGAACTGCCCCATAGGGTTTTCAAGAAACGGCTGGTGGATTTGGACTTTTTTGGTTAGCAGCCAAGCTCTTAACCACTACGCCACCAGGGCCCCATCAACCCTGAGAGGGACCTTGAATATCACACACTTTATAATTTGGCCACTTAGCACAAAGAAATTCAGACACCTGCTGTGTCACTTCATCAAGGTACCAACAATAGGTTAAGTTACTTCCCTTTGCCTCAATTCCTCATACTCTAGCCTCTATTGTTCCTAACCATTTCATAATGAAGATTAAGGTGACATGTTCTAGATAGTCCATGTCTCATTGCAACTGTGTTGTTAAATTCTATACTAGATTCTGCTTCTGAGAAGCTCTCGAAGAGGAGATGAACTGTAAATAGATATTGGTTCTGTTTGTTATTTCTGCTAAAGTAAAAAAAAAAAAAAGTTTAATTGGTGAAAATAAAGCTATTGCATCAAAACCAGGGATTACAGATAGGAACATCACAGTCACTACCCAGGACAGTTGAAATTAAGTACTGCTTACAGACAAGGAATTGAACCAAATGATCTGGCAAGGTCTCTATCAGCGCTTTCGCTGTGGAACTGAATCTAGAAAGTACACCTCCTCACTTACTACCTTGTTATTTGACATTTCACGTTTATGACAATATTAAAAAATTGACTATCTGACTATTTTGAGCATTAACAACATACATCTGGCAGTAACCCTTTCATGACCAGTGGAACATACAGCACCTATCTACATGTTTTGCCTCTCGGGTCCAGAGGAACTTATATGTCCTACATACTATTTTGTGATCTGATGTGGTCTTCTTCCATTTTTGCATAATGCTGATTTTTGCATAGTGACCTGGTCTTTGGAATCCAACCATGTCAATAAGTGAGGAGTGGGTGTATTATCACTTTTAGTTAGTTGCCATTCGACCTTATTAAAAATTTAAGTGTGCTTTTACTGTAAGCTTTTATCCTTTTGACATTTCTTTCCTTGTATTTTGTAGGTTTTTTTGTCTTCTTTCATCTTAATTTTCCCGTTATATTGTAGTATGTTTCCTTCTGGGAAAAAAAATATAGTCTGTCTTCTTGCCATTTATTAAAGGGACCAACAGCAAAATATTCCTGAGGATAGAAATTATACCTAAGGCTGGGCTTTAGTAGCCTTTATTAGCTGAGTTGCTGAAAGACTTACATGAGGCAATTATTTCTCGCTTCTCCGAGACCTTGACCATGTATTTTAACGGAAATTGCTTGCAAGTATGTTTGCCTCTATATTATAATCTGTGTGAGAACAAAGGTATTTCTTTTCATCCTTGTTTCCCCAATGCCTGGCACACTACCTGACACAGAATAGGTTCTTGATGTTTGTTGAATTAATAATTGGTGATGTAATTGTTCAGTCAAGTGTCAGTCTTTTTTTCACTAGATTGTGAATTTAAGGACAGGAATCAAATCTTATTATTCATCTTTGTATTACTAGTTCCTAAGGAACCCTGGTGGCACAAGTTTAGCACTCAGCTGCTAACCAAAAGGTTGGTGGTTCGAACCCCCCCAGCAGCTCCATGAAAGAAAGACCCGGTGATCTGCTTTCATAAAGCTTACAGCCTAGAAAACCCTATGGGGCAGTTCTGCTCTGTCACGTGGGGTCACTGTGAGTAAAAAATCGACTCAACAGCACACAACAACACTACTAGTTCTGCATATGGTATACATGTAGTTGGCATTCAGTACGGTCCAGTGAATGAAGGAATGAAAACAAGAATGAGACTGAATAGGAGGGATCTGCATCATTATATGAGGGTTGTGGGAAGCTCCCTGACAAAATTACTTTTCCACCATGCTTGCCACTGATGTGTGCAATTCCACTGTGTGCTTATGTACTGGCTGCTGCTAAGGGAGCTTCCTGATGGAGTAAGTCCAGAATTTGGTAAGAACTTGGGGTCATTTTTAGAAATGCAGGTACTTCTTCACAGGGTTAGGGTGCTACCTGAGGGAAGGGAAATGATTACGGTGGGCGAAGGGCACTGAAAGGGGAAAACTTCACTGCTCTTGTAATTTTGCCCCAGCTCAGCATAGGAAATGAGATGCAAAGGCATTGAGACAGTGTGGTCTAGTGTGTAAGCACTCAAACCAGAAGAGAAATCCATGTGCAGCAGCCTCTCTACAGGACAAAAGAGGAAAGCAAATAAAGCAAGGCAAACATGCAAATGAGATGCTTCGTTTCTTTCTCAAACAGACAAAGATAGTTTTGAGTGCATACTGTGTCCTAGGAACTGTGATAGATACTGCAGATACAGCAAAGTTTTCACTATGCTTAAGAGATTACCATTTTGTAGGAGTGCTTGATAATGAGTAAATTACCTCACAGAAAACTATACAGGTAGTCCCTGGTTGTCATGGATTGAACTGTGTCCCCTAAAAATTCGTGTCATCTTGGGTAGGCCATGATTTCCAGTATTGTGTGGTTGTCCTCTATTTTGTGATCTGATGTAATTATGTGTTGCAACTCCTGGCCTCTATGCCTGTGGTTTTGGTCCCATTTGGGAGTGAGTTGTCCATTATGTTAACGAGGCATGATTAGGTTATCTTACAAGAGAAAAAAGGAAAGAGAAGAGAGTAGAGAATAGGGATCTCAGTACCACAGAGAAAGAAGAGCCAGGAGTGGAGTGCATCCTTTTGAACCGGGGTCCCTGTGCTGAGAATCTTCTAGACCCAGGGGAAGATTTATGCCAAGACACATGGAAATTTCCAAGGAATGCCGGGCCCACAGACATCGAAAAGAGACAAGGACCTGCCCCCAGAGCCACAGAGGGAGAAGTCCTTCCCCTAGAGCTGGCACCCTGAATTTGGACTTCTAGACTCCTAAACTGTGAGAGAGTAGATTTCTGTTAAAGCCATCCACTTGTGATAAGTCTGTTATAGCAACAGTAGACAACTGAGACACTGTGTTATGAATGTTCAGCTTACGTACAACCCGTAGTTATGAACCAACCCCTGTAAAGCCTATATACAATGGTTTGTAACAACAAATGGGCACTACCTTGCAACACACATAAAAACATTATTATTATTACTGTATTATTACTTTAAAGATGTTTTAGTTTATCTGGAAGTGTTTTTTTTTTTAATGTTTTTATGCACTGAAAGGTACACTATATATTATATACTAAAACAAACATTTGACTGATGTTAAATGTGAACTGTACCTAACTGTTCCACTTACGTACAAATTTGACTTAAAGACAGATTTAGGAATGGAACTGGTTCATAATCTGGGGATTGACTGTATATGTATTTGTTTTATCTCCCCATGTTATTTCCTTGTTTAAGAGTTGTAACTCTTTGTTGCTGTTAGCTGCCATTGAGTCAGCCCCCGACTCATGGTGACCCCATGCACAGTGGAAGGAAATGCTGTCTGGTCTTATGCCATCCCCAGGATCAGTTATGGATTGGACTGTTGTATTCCATAGGGTTTTCACTGCCTGATTTTTGGAAGTAAATTGCCAGGCTTTTCTTCCTAGTCTGTCTTAATCTGGAAGCTCTTTTGAAACCTGTTCAGTATCATAGCAACACACAAGCCTCCACTGACAGATGGTAGCCTAGCAAGAAGTGCATTGGCCAGGAATAGAACTTGGGTCTCCTGCATGGAAGACAAGAATTCTACCACTGAACCACCACTGCTTCACGTACAGCTTCATTATTTAGATTATAAAGTGCTGAATTTAAGCCTTGTGTCATTTCCTTATTTTTCTTGCATACATTCTCCTGCTAATTCTGATGAATCAGCCTTGGCCCAGGATACTCAATCCTTTCCCACCCATATGATGAGCGTTTACCGGTATTGACAACTACTTTTTTTTAACCTGTCTGCTCCTGCATCCACAGCTTCTCCATTGTCTCCACTTCAAAGGAGGTACATATCAAGTCTACCTACCCTCATCTACCCTCACTTGACTGCAGAAGGTCTCTGTTCAGAAAATTGTCTCCACATATCATTGCATTTTTATTACCGTCTTTTATAACAAGTCTGGTCCTAACTGACTGTAAGGTCCCTGTCTTAGTCATGTAGTGCTGCTATAACAGAAATACCACAAGTGCATGGCTTTAACAAACAGAAGTTTATTCTGTCACAGTTTAGGAGGCTAGAAATCTGAGTCAGTGTGCCAGTTCCCAGGGAAGGCTTTCTCTCTCTGTCAGTTCTAGGAGAATTTCCTTGTCATCTTCCCCTGGTCTAGAAGCTTCTATGTGCCGGGACCCTGGGTCCAAAGGACATGCTCTGCCCTTGGCACTACTTTCTTGATGGTATGAGATCCTTCTCCTCTATGCTCAATTCTCTCTTTTATACCTCAAAAGAGATTGACTCAAAATACAACTTAATCCTGCATATTGAATCCTGCCTCATTAACATATCTGCCTCTAATTTTGCCTCATTAACATCATAGAGGTTAGAATTTATAACACATAGCATAATCACATCAGATCACAAATACTGGGAATCATGGCCTAGCCAAGTTGACACACATTTTTGGGGTACACAATTTAATCCATAACATTCTACTCTTTGGCCCCCCAAAATTCATGTCCTTGCCACATGTAAAACCCATTCACCCTATCGTATCATCCCAAAAATCTTAAATCAACTTCAAGTCCAACTTACAGAAATTCCTCTTCATCTGTGGAATCTAGAATACAAGTTACCTACTTCCAAAGTAGGATGGTAGAACAGGCACAAGGTAGACATTTCCATTACAAATGGGAGAAATTGGAGGGAGAGAAGGGATAACAGGCACCAAGCAAGTCAGCAGAACACATTATGTTAGCTCTCAAGGCTTGAAAATAATCCTCTGTTCTCTGAGACCATTTAGGCAATAGCCCTGCCCTCCAAACTCTGGGTGTTGGCCACGCTGTCTGGATTCTAGATGGAGGCCCCTGAGCCCTGGGCTTCAGCTCCACCTTCAAGGCTCACCGGGTTGGCAACTCTGCTCCCTTGGATTTGGGTGGCTCCATCCTCCTAGTCTGTCTGAGTGGTAATGCTATCCTCTTGTCCCTGGCACACCCTGTTCCTCTGCCCCTGAGGCATAGCAGCCTTGTCCCTTCAGCTTTGGGCAGTGGATCTGGACCTATCCCTCTGGCACTCGTGAATCGCAGCCCCACACTCTGAATCCGAGTTGGTGAAGATCTGACTCTTTGAAACATACGAGGCCATGGCCTGACCCTTTGAGACCCAGCAGGTCATGGTTCCATCCTTTGAGACTCCAGAGGCTGTGGCCCTACCCTTTGAGACCTAGACAGCTCTGCTTCCGGTGCTCTTTGTCTCTTCAGCTTCTGCCTCCTTGTTCCTTGGCCTCTCCGCCCCTCTGGCCCTCGGCCCCTCAGGCCTCTTGCGCTGGCCCAGCATCTGCCCTGCTTGGGCAATTTTTCCACAGCTCTTAAGCTCTATCGATAAGTGCCTGGAGACACCCAACTCCTCCAGTAAACCTGGGCTGTAAGGCACTCAGTTCTCTTACTCTATGGGTCAGCTCCTAAGCCGTCTCACGCCAGTCTCCTGGTTCTGCTGCTGCTGTTTCTCTGCTGTTGCTTCTTACTGTTTGCGCTCTCTCCGGTGTTAATAGCTCTCCTTTTTTCTGAGTCCTCACAAGAATTGTTTTTTTGATATTCATAATTCCACCAAAACAAGAATTGTTCTTGATTTTCATAATTCCAGCAACAGTCTCTTCAAGGCAATCTAGGCTTTTACTGTTAGATACTTTAAAATTCTTCCAGCCTCTACGCATTCACAGTTCAAATCCACTTCCACATTTTAGGTTATCTGTTAGAGCAGCACCCTGCTCTGCTGGTACTCACAAATGTAAAAACACCCTTTAAAATCTGAACAAGATAGCTCCACAAAAAAAATTTCCAGGTGAGAAACGGCTGTAAAACTGGCACATTGAGTATATTCTTTAAAAATAACCATGTCATAAAAAAGAAAAGCTGGAAATCTTTTCCAGATAAAAGGAGACTAAAGACACATGATAGCAAAATACAATATGTGATTCCAGACCAGGTCCTACCCTGGAAGTTAAAAAAAAAAAAAATTGCCGTAAAAGGATATTACTGAATAAACTGACAAAAACAGAATAGGGACAGGAGATCAGTTAAAAGTTTTAATGTTATGTTAAATTTACTGAAGGGGATAACTGTATGTTATGTAAGAGAATGTACTTTTTCTTAAGAAACACATAATGGGATATTCAAGGGTAAAGGGCATGATGTATGATAGGTATTCTCACATATTCAGGAGTATATGTACATATACCAAACCTGTTGTCATCAAGTTGATTGAGACTCATGGTGACCCCATGTTTTAGAATAGAACTGTGCTCCAAAGGGTTTTCAATGGCTGTGATCTTTTGGAAGTAGATCACCAAGCCTTTCTTCTGAGGCACTTCTGGGCAGATTCTAACTGCCAGCCTTTCAGTTAGGATAGCTCAGTGCTTAATTGTTTGCACCACCCAGGCACTCTGTGTGTGCGTGCGTGCGTGCGTGTGTGTGTGTGTGAGAGAGAGAGAGAGAGAGAGAGAGAGAGAGAGAGAGAAAGTAGGTCAAAATGTTAATAGATGAGTCTAGATAAAGAGTGGAGCCCTGGTGGCACAGTGGTTAAGAGCTTGGTTGCTAACCAAAAGGTCGGCAGTTTGAATCCACCAGCTGCTCCTTGGAAACCCATGAAAAGTATACATTTACTATCCATGCAACTTTTCTGTAAGCTTATTTCTAAATAAGTATGTTTCAAAAAATAGACTGTCATCTATATCACCCTGAATTTTACCTAATCTTTGAGATTTCTGGCCTTCGTTCCTGCAGCCGCCACGACCACTCCCCGACCGCAGAAGTGTACAATGCCGACCTTAAAACAACTGTATGAAGTTCTGTCTCAGGCAGAAAAGAAAACAAACCAACAAAAAAACTGGTATCCTCTTAGCGTAGTCGAAGCACGCCAACATTTCAACAGGGTTTTACAAAATGCTGAAAAAGAGCACCAATTTTTTTTTTAAAGTTACATGTAATATGAAAAAATACAAAAAGAATAAAAAGTTCAAAGGGTCGTGTTTACAGCCTGTCACCTTTAATTTCTTATTGATGGCATCAGGGTGTTTGTCTTCTAGAATCCTGCGGAATGAGTCGGTTTGCAGGGACTGTCTGAGGGCTTCCTCTGCGGAGCCAGTTACCTCTTCTTCACTGGATTTCTATCTTCCAAAAACTTGTTGACATTTTTTATCATATCCTCTCTGTCATGGATTGAATTATGTCCCCCCAAAAATGTGTGTATCAATTTGGCTGGGCCATGATTCCCAGTATTGTGTGGTTGTCCTCCATTTTGTGATTGTAATTTTATGTTAAAGAGGATTAGGTGGGATTGTAACACCACCCTTACAAGTCACATCCCTGATCCAGTATAAAGGGAGTTTCCCTAGGGTGTCGCCTGCATCACCTTTTATCTCTCAAGAGATAAAAGGAAAGGGAAGCAAGCAGAGAATTGGGGACCTCATACCACCAAGAAAGCAGCATCCGGAGCAGAGAGCATCCTTTGGACCTGAGGTTCCTACGTAGAGAAGCTCCTAGTCCAAGGGAAGATCAATGACAACAAGGACCTTTCTCAAGAGCAGACACAGAGACAAAGCCTTCCCCTGGAGCTGACACCCTGAATTTGGACTTGTAGCCTACTAGACTGTGAGAAAATAAATTTCTCTTTGTTAAAGCCATCCATTTGTGATATTTCTGTTACAGCAGCACTAGATGACTAAGACACTCTCCCATTCTTACCTTCCTTAAGGGTTTATTCTTTTTAATCCTTGGCTTCTTTGCTTTTTTAAAACAGCTTTATTGAGATATAGTTCACATACCATCCAATTCACTCCCTTAAATTATTCAGTGATTTTTAGTATATTCACAAGTATGTACAACCATCACCTCAGTCAAGTTTAGAACATTTTCATCACCCCAAAAAGAAACTACCCATTAGCTATCACCACCTCTCCCCTTCCTATCCCTCCATCCCTAAGCAACCACCAATCTACTTTCTGTCTCTTTAGATTTCTCTATTCTGGACATTTCATGAAAATTGAATCATATAATATGTGGTCTTTTGTGACTGGCTTCTTTCACTTAACAATGTTTTTAAGGTTCATCTGTATTGTAGCATGTTAACATGCACTTCATTCCTTTTTATTGCTGAATCATATGCCACTGTATAAATACACCCCATTTTGTTTATCCATTCTCAGTTGATGGGCATTTGGGTTATTTTCACCCTTTGGCTATTACAAATAATGGTTCTGTACACACCTGTGTACAAGTTTTTGTGTGAAAAATAGGTTTTCATTTCTCTTGGGTATATATCTGAAAGGGGAATTGCTAGGTCATATGGTAACTCTGTGCTTAACCTTTTGAGGGATTGCCAGACTATTTTCCAAAGCAGCTATCCCGTTTTGCATTCCTACCAGCAATGTGTGAGGAATCCAGTTCTTCCACTTCCTTGCCAACACTTTTTTTTTCCTATTTCACACCATTTTTTTAATTGTACTTTAAAGTTTTACAGAACAAATAGTTTCTCATTAAACAGTACACGTATTGTTTTATGACAATGGTTAACAACCCCACAACATGTCAACACTGTCCCTTCTCAACCTTGAGTTCCCTATT
>NW_004444045.1:2392400-2469259 GCF_000243295.1 Trichechus manatus latirostris
AGATGTTCCCCGAGACCATGGTCCCCACAGCCCTCTGCCCAGCAATTCAGTCCCTCAGGGAGTTTGGATGTGTCTATGGAGCTTCCATGACCTTCATTGCCAACACTTACTGCTTTTTTATTCTAGCCATCCTGTTGTTGTTAGGTGCCGTTAGCAACCCCTTGTGACAAAGTAGAACTGCTCCATGGGGTTTTTTAGGCTGTAATCTTTACAGGAACAGATCACCAGGTCTTTCTCCTGCGGAGCTGCTGGGCGGGTTCATACTACCAGCTTTTCGGTTAGTAGCCAAAGCGCTTAACTGTTGTACGTTGTACCACCAGGGCTGCATTCTAACCATCCTAGTGGGTGTGAAGTACTGTCTCATTGTGGTTTTAATTTGAATTTTCCTGATGGCTATTTTAAGGGTGGGTATGTGCATAGTCTTGATAAAAAGACATTCCATGGAAGTCTATGGTGAGCCCCCAAACACCTATAACCCTGGTGCATGATCTAGGACTACCCTGTACTGCATGAGCTTTGGGTGTCCTGGAGGAGATCTATCATGGTTCCACCATGCCCATGAAGATCACAAGGTGGCACGTCCATCCTGATGAGCGAACCGTGTACACACTAAGGATAAGATCTTGTACACTGTCATCTAGCATGGATGGAAGGAAGGCACCAAGATCACCTTCCCTAATACTCAAAGATAGTCCTGTGTACATTTCTGCAAAAATAGCATCAGTATGTTCTGCAGTGCCCTGCTCATCCTCAAGGAATTGGTGCCTGGTCAGACTGGGGAAAGGGGAAGCAGGACAGAGTCATGATATAGGGATGATGGGGGCATAAACCTTCGTTCCTTCAAAAAGGTCATTCTTTCCCTTCTTCATTTTCTTCCTTTCCCACTCTAACTCAATCTTTTCCTCATTTTCTGTGCTTTATTTTCCCCTGGGAGCTGGGTGGCTGCCTAGCCAACATTCTTACCATTGACAGGTGGGTGATCCCTTTGCCCTACAAAAATGCCACCAATCCAGGCAGGCTGAAGACATACCCTGGGAAGGGAACCATTTCCCCAGGATACCTTTCCAGTCAGAAAACCTCAATGTCAAGTTCAAGTGTGCTTTCCTGAACATTAACATGCCCCACATGACAGATTCTTAAGCAGCATTTACCCTGTTCCTTAGGACCTACCTTAACTTGTCCAGTATCCACTGCAGCAGTAACCCGTCAGCACCCCCACTCAAGGTCCACCCACCTGTGTAATCCTATAGTTATAGAAAACTTTTTCTAAAAAATGTGATTAAGCCTGTACCCTCCCCTTTCTTGTTTCATATCCTTTAGAGCAGTAGAAAACAGATCAGCGGCAGATGCATTTTTCATTAAGGAGAAGATAAGAAGTGGGAACCAGAACCCATCTCAAGCTTCATTAACGAGGGAAGGGGATTTTGGGAGGGGGTGATTTCTATTCCTCACCGAGAGCTCTAGGGGACTGGTCACCTCTTAGAAGCCAAAGGAGGCAATCAGTAGGAGCTGAACTAACGCCTTCCTTTCCCTAAGCACACATCCTAGGATACCCAAAACCCAGGCCCCAAACACAGTACACATGGAAAACACCACTCTCAGAAGAAACATTTGTTGAGGAGGACCAATATTCTCAACAAGGAATGAATGATTTTTTGGAGGGACATTTTCCTCCTGGGCAGTGCTGGGGTAGCATTTTCTCTCTGAAGGGAAGAGCAGATCTCTGAACACAGTGCCTTGAGCAATGGGGATGTGGCCTGAGGTACCTGGCAGCTGGACTCATGCTGGTGGGGCCTGGATAAGATGTAAACCTCCGCGGCTAGGTGGTGGGGTGGCGGTTATGGGGGCTGCCTCTGAGAAGATACCTGGCCCTTGAATCCTTTCATTTTCTGGAGGTGTCTGTCTGTCCCTCTCCCTGGTCAGTCTACCACTTGTAGGATAACTCCAGCCAGCAGACACAGCTTCTTGGCTTTATAGGAAGGAGCCCTGGAGTTAAAAGGAGGCCCTTGGACAGGCCCTGCCTGGGACCTCACTTTCACCTTGTGCTGAGTTTCCCCAATTTCATACGGGTGTGAAGGGGCTCTTAGAGGCAGGTGGTATCTATCCATGCCTACGCCCCAGTTTCTCTTTTAGGAACTTCCCATCTGTCATGAGTTTCTGACCTTCAGTGGTCCCAGTAGGAACAACTCTACTTCTGCCTTGGCCTCCACTCTGCATAGAGGGTGGTATGGAGCTGCCTGTTTCCAGGGAACTTTCCTGCCCTTTGCATTCCATCCTAGGATGAAGCCATCACAAAAAGTACTTCATCTTTTTTCTGAAATTACTTTCAGGAGGGCACTGTCCCTTCTACGACAGGGACTGGGAGGACCTGCTCCCAAAGGTCTCCTTGAATTTCTTGTTATGAGCATGGTAGCTCTTCCTTCTGGTTTGAGATGTCCCCAACCCTGTATCTTCTCCCCCCCAGCTCTTCTGCTTTGGGTACTTGAGGGTTCATTCTCTTTGCAGTTGGTGGGAAATTCTTATCCTGGCACTTCCCTAAGACGTGCTTACAGACCCTGCACTCCTGTTGCTGCTCCATGCTGATCCCTCTGTCCTCCATGTGGACAGACAGTACCTGGGGAGTTGCTGTGTACCCACTGGGGACCTTCTGGGTATGCGTGAGTGAGTCATTCCACAGTGAGTCAGTGGGAACCAAGCTAGGTGAGGCAAGAGACATGTCAGTGGAGGAGCCCTGAGCCTGGCTATACTGCCTGGCCTACAACTGAGACTTTAATTCATTAACCAGCTGTCCTTTAATGTGTGATGGATCATGATCTTGAAGAACTGATACTCTTGGCATTCAGGGATTTTTAGTCATCAGGTTAGTTTCTACTTTACTTGAAATCACACTTTTCCTTTGGGAGTTTCCTAGCTTTCTGGTTCTTATGGTGTTGGCAGGTTGTGATTGAAGAGCAATGTGTTCCTTGGCCTTGAATATCTATCTCCCTGGACACGCTGGCCATGGGAAAATGTTGTAAATTCCTGTCTATCATCCCTTTGCCCCGAAGCATTCCCGCTGTATCTCTGGAACTTGTGCTCTTGTCCCTTGGTGTGTGTCCAGTCCCAGTTTGACTTGTGGGCAACTCTGGCTGTGTCTGTTGGGTACTACAGTCTTACTCTGACTTGTTTTGTCTGTGTTTCTGTGTTTCAGAGACACAGAAGTCTTTCTGCCATCTTTAATTATCTGGAAGTCCTCTGTAAGCTCATGATCAATATTAGGGGGTGATTGTCTCAGGCCCCTGCCCTTCCTTGCCACAGGTGAGACGGCGGGTCGAGAACAATCCATGATAGGGACTGAATTTGTTATCATGTCTCTTCAAAACGTTTGAACGCTTTCTCCAAGAGGCTTAGAAACCTCAATTTTGGAGTTTATCCCAGATATAAGGATGATTGATGAGGGCAAGTTGGAATAGGAAAAGGGAAAACATGGGCACTCTGTCAATTTAAAGATTTGTATGGATTCTACGACTTTGCAGGGAAGGCCTCATATCATCCTTGTATGAAAACTTTTAATATGGCCTTCCAACCTCTGTTTTGTGCTGGAATCAATAAATAGAAACTCCTGAGAAGTATTCAGGCAGTAGTCCCTATGTACCAGAGGTGCCAAATTTCTGTTTCATTTGGGTGTGGGATTTCTCAGGAAGAGGCAGTGTCTTTTTGACAGCATGCCATGAACTATCCACAACCTCAGTCATCCTACCCTCCTTGATTTGCCCAAGCTTATTACTCAAATGTGTTTTGAAGGCATTTTCCAGTTGTTTCTGACCTAGGTTCACCACTGAGGCTCTTTAATTATTCCCTGACAGACTTACCCTGTGGCTTTTTGGATCTTTTTCAGAGTCAGACCCCAGAACCCTAACTGAAGAGCTTTTTAGGTCTTTTGACAGATGATCTTTTGGGACATTCTCTAGGCTGTGTCCCTGATCCTTCCTGATGTCCTTCTCTAGGTGAAGCATTTCTAGGCTCCTTTCATAGACGCTTCTGCGGTGGCTCAGTCCATCACCCTTTAGATCCCTGCTGCTCTGACTCAAATCCAGAGATCCATGAGAGTCCATATTCAGATATCTCTGGAAATTCATCTGGAGGCTACATCAGTGACAGAGACTCATGGATCCTGTGGGGCAGGCCTCACTGGTGTTGGATGAGACTCTTTCGAAGGTGGTGTTCTAATACTTTCTGGAACTCAATGCTGAGAGGAAAATTTTCAGGAATGATAGAGACTAGAGCATGGGCCTAGTAAGGCTGGTGGTGCTGAGGAAGGTTAGAAGCTGGAGGACAAAAGGCTTCCTGAGATCTTTGGACAACAGAGGGTACACCCCACAAACCTTCCAGTAGCTTCTGCAGCACATGCCACTCCAGGTGGTGAATTTCATCTTGGATAAGAGACTGTGCCTCATTCTGGGGTCTGTGGAAAAACACTCCATAGGTCCTAATCCGGGGTGGAGAAGGTGGTAGGATTTGGAGCTGGGATTGAAGGTAGCCTGGAGCTGTACCTGAGTGAGATGTAGATGCTGGGACTGGGGCAAAGTCTGAGACAAAGTTTGAGGCTGAATCTCAGGCAAGGACAGAGGTAGGGGATGAGAAAGTAATGGGGATTCTTTATTTTGCATTTGGACTCGGTGGACATTTGAATTCTGTTGAAAAAGATGAAGGCTGAGGAACAGCCAGCTGAGACCAAGTTAGTAGACACCAGGGACTCATGTGCAGAGAGGAGAGACCCCAGAAGAGCTGGATGTGTTGCTGACGTACATGGTCCCTAAAGGTTTTAGGATACGGGGACTCCTGATGAATGTGAAGTTTCTTTGGTTTGGCTTCCATATCCCAGAAGGGTACAGAGGCTGCTGAGTCATGTTTTTCAGAAATTGATGTGAACATTTTCCCCAAGGAATTTAGTTGGTAGTCTGGCCGAAGTTGGTCTGGAAATGTTTCCTTTTTCATTTCTTTTTCCCTCAACATCAGGAAATCTCCTCTCGTTTTTACCTCTCTCTCCAGGAAAGCCAGGACATCAGGACTGAGAAGGAAGAGGTTACCAGCCTCTACAGTGTTGGTTGCAAGGTTTACCCCAAAGGAGATCTCTGAAGGGTAGAGAGCAAGAAGCTCTTGGTTGAAATCACACTGTGTCAAGGTAGACGGGAACCAGTCCTTGGCATGAGCTGGCCACCAGGAGAATTCTGAAATGGACGTGCTAGAATGGTTTGTGCTTGTGACTGTTGGCTCTCAGGGACAGGCTTTAGTGAGATTGATATCAGTTGAGACTGAGTCATAGTTCAAGTGCAGTCTGCTGGTGGTGAGGCAGATAGGGTTGGCGGTGTGCAATGACAAGCAAATGAATCAGTGAGATTCATTGCATGGGACAGATATGGCGAGGGGTTCATACCTTGAGACAGGGTAGGGTCAAGTGAGAAGACGATGTTCAGAGACAAAGCGGGATCTGACTGTAGAACATGTTCCATTTTCTGAGTGTGATGTAGTGAGAATGGGGAGAAAGCAAGAGGTTGGGGTGGAAAACGGTCCATTGCGAATGTGGAATCCAAGGGGGAAATAGGCTCTGGTGGCAGAAAGTCACCCATTGGTGAGGGTGAAATAAAATCAACTAAGAGGGTTATCAGGTCAGGTGAGAGGATGGAGGAGAGAGGTAGAGGGCTCAGGCAGGGAGGCTGGTATTGGGTCTTCTGGAAGCTGTGCTCAGAGGGCCAGAGTGCAAGATGACTCAGTCACAGACGCTGTGGAAGCCACAGGAGACACACAGGGAGCAGCGTCTTCCACGGGCTCCCCAAACAGCAGCCGACTGACCGCAGCAGTTGCTCTATTACACACCTCACAGGAGGGATCTGGACATAACATGTGATGAAAGTGGAGGGTATCATGACACTGGCCCAGGGGGCCGCCGAGATAGGAGGCACAAAGCTGCAGCCAGGACCAGTACAAGAATAGCAGGGCCTGCTGCCCTGGCAGGGGTGGGGCCACCTGAAGCCTATAGCCCCTTCTCATCCCCCCACATCTGTGACGTCACAGTGCACCCACCCTACATCTGTCTCCCCAAGGCCTTCATTCACCTTCCAGTTGCTATGGCTACCCCTCCTATGACATAACAGGCTACACTGAGGCCCTGGAATTGCAAACCAAAAACTAGTTTCTGTCAAGTCGATTCTGGACTCATGGTGACCCCACATGTGTCAGAGTAGAGCTGTGTTCCACGGGGTTTTCAATGTCTAATTTTTCTGAAGTAGATTGCCAGGGCTTTTTTCCAAGGTGCCTTTGGGTAGACTTGAAACTCCAGCCTTTCAGTTAGCAACCAAGCGTGTTAACTGTTTCCACCACCCGGGGACTCCTAGGATTTCATAGACCATGCTAAAAGAGGGACTAGGGGGGTAGGGGAAAGATGAATTACCTTTTCAGAACAGAAAGCAGCTTTCCTGTCTCCTCTGCTTCTCTCTCGTGAGCTCTCCAACCTGGGAAATCAGGAGAGAAGGTCATATGTGGCTGAAGGTAGAAGCATAGGCATCGAACAAGGAGTCCCTTTATGGAAGATCCTTGGGATATTAGATTCTCAATTCAAACTTCAAGAATCAGTAGACAGTTCAAATAAATCATCAGTGATAATCTTAACAAGGCACCTGTGTGTATGTTGCTTCATCATTTATAAAGTAGTTCTATGTATATTATTCTGTGTGATACTCAAGAGCAACCTTTCAGTGACAGAGACTGGTGGTGATCTCAAAGAGTAATGTCAGCATTCAGGGAGTTAAACTAGTTGTCCAAAGTCAGGAAACAGAAGTCTGACTCCAAACCAACCAGTTGTCTTTCCTCAGTACCTCACACATCCACCTATTAGGCTATACCTATTGCCCACATCCATCACTCATTCATGCCCATGGATAGAGAGAGCAGGGTATCTCAGGTTCTAGCTGCCTTCCTATAAGCCTCTTCTTTGAGGGCTCTGTTTCTGAGAGAGACTGTATCTAGCAACTGACATCCTCAGAGATCGTGGACCTGGGACCTCATGGAAGGAAGAGGAAGAGTCAGCCTTGGGGAGCCCAGGAGGAATAGGTAGAACCTTACCTTGAAATGTTCCACCTGTCCTCCTCCTCTTGGCTCTGCCCTTACACTGAGTGGAAAAAAGAACACAAGGAGGGGCTGGCACTCAGTTCTCACTCCTTTCTCTAAGGAGGGGCTGGCACTCAGTTCACACTCCTTTCTCTAGGAAGCTGGGGACATTCGTTATCCATGAATAACATGACTGTTTTAATTAATAGAGTCAGCAAAAACAAGGGAATCCTTCTGTGAGATGGAATGACACAATAGCTGCAACAGTGGGCTCAAACATACCAGCGACTGAGGGTGGTGCAGAACCAGGCATTGTTTCATTCTGTTATATGTGAGGTTGCCGTGAGTCGGAGCCAACCCTACGGCAGTTAACAATAGTTTAATAAATAGAACTTCTCGTTCCTTCCTTTCATTCATTTTTAAAGGTGGTAAAATATTGATGTCTATGAGAACCACACTGGACATTCCCAGTCAGTAGCCCTTATCTGCTCAGGGACCAACAGTCACATCTATGCTCCGTCAGAAAGGACCCTGTATCGCAGATCAGAGCTCAGGCTATACAGCCTCTGCTCAGAGGCTCTCAGAGTCTCAGCGCTGCTCTACTGATCAACTCAACACCAAGGAAGGCTTGGTGCTTGGTCAAGTGACACCTGATATGGAAATGTGACTACCCAGCACCAAGGAAGGCTTGGTCAAGTGACACCTGATATGGGAATGTGACTGATGAGTAAGTGTTGGGACGCTCTTCTGCTGCAGGGATCCCAAACTCTCTGAATAACCTAATCCAGGACCATAGAATCACTGTGTTTGAGATTTTATCCAGGAACCCTCCACAACACCCAGGTGGCCTGTGAGCTTCAGATGGAAACATTAGTCCATGAACCGCTACCCCTGCCTGACTTCTTCCCCTAGCAGCATGGTGATCTATCCTCTCTTCAGAGTTCCCACCAAAGGTGTCTGTGTGTGCCAACATATTTGATTTAGAAAAGTGGGAATAAAAATGGAAAACAACAGAGAATCTTTGTTGGGAGCTCAGCTCCGGGTTCCTTACCTTTCTGATGCCTTTGTGTTCTGCCAGGTTGGTAAATATGGATTCCACACTAGGTAGCACAGGAACAGAAAGAACAACCGCAGCCCACACAGGAAGGTGAAGGTGGGGTCACTATCCAAGAAAGTTGAGCCGAAGTTCAGCAATGGCTCAGGATAGCTATTCAGAAATGAGAGAACAGTCTCTGTTATTCTGAAATGCACGGCTACCTCAGGCAACTGAGCACTGAGGGAGCTCAGTTGGGACTGTGAGGTCCCAGGCCTGCATCACAAAGTTTTGAAATCACAAAGGGTTTATGATGGTGGGGGAGGGGACTCCATGAAGCTGAGCCTACAGCCCCTCCCCCACCATCCTGCCCAGCCCTACCATATCATCCCATTATCAAACTCCACCCTTTTATCATGCCTTATGTTTACCTTAGTGAATTTTTTTCTGTTTATTCCATCTGTAACCCAGATACTACCTGAGTCTGCTTTACTGTTTGGGGATGTGGACCTCATCAATTTCACTGCCTTCAAAGTCTGAAGTACTGCCTGGAATTTTTTCTTGTTCCCAGACATTTATACTCTAAGGATCACATATAGACTCAAATCATTTCCTATAGAATGTTTTTGCCTTCCACCACCCCAGATGTAGGACTTAAAGTTCTTCTATACTTATTTAGTTTTGTGAATGTTGAAAAGTAAATTTTGTTTGTTTAATTTTTCATTTCAGTTAGCCTTTGCCATCTTCAATCAGAGGGGCTGACTCAAATAATTAAAATTAATAATTCATTATTCAACATTCACAAAACTAAAGTATACAATAAATGTAAATAATTAAGCCTTCTAGTGATTTGGCAGGTGACTTAGTCGTCTAGTGCTGCTATAACAGAAATACTACAAGTGGATGGCTTTAACAAACAGAACCTTATTCTATCACAGTCTAGTAGGCCAGAAGTCCAAATTCAGGGCGCCAGCTCCTGGGGAAGACTTTCTCTCTCTGTCGCCTCTGGAGGAAGGTCTTTGTCATTAATCTTCGTATGGTCTAGGAGCTTCT
Organism: Trichechus manatus latirostris; assembly: GCF_000243295.1. Lineage (NCBI taxonomy): Eukaryota > Metazoa > Chordata > Mammalia > Sirenia > Trichechidae > Trichechus > Trichechus manatus. The sequence goes on from NW_004444045.1 coordinate 2,401,573, forward strand.
CTGCACAGGAACCTCAGGTCCAAAGGACATGCGCTGCTCCTGGCATTGCTTTCTTGGTAGTATGAGGTCCCCTCTGTCTCTCTGCTTGCTTCTCTCTTTTATATCTCAAAAGAGATTGGCTTAAGACACCAATCTAATCTTATAGATCTTATCAATATGGCCACTTATCCATCTCATTAACATCATAGTGATAGGATTCACAATACATAGGAAAATCATCAGATGGCAAAACGGTGGATAGTCACACAATACTGGGAATCATGGCCTAGCCAAATTGATCTACATATTTTTGGGGGGACACAATTCAATCCATGACCACAGGTAAGTTTGTAGCACTTATTTTTCTGAAGTTTGTGAAGCTTAAATCACACACAGACTTTTGGGACATGTGCTGCACGCACACACACACACCCGCATGTTCTTTGACAAAACAATCTGTTATTTTCAAATCCAACAATCAAGCATTTCTCCCTCTTATTTTAATCTTTCATTTGTTGTTTTGATCCCACTTCTTACTCTGACTAAAATACAGACAGTCCCTGCCCCCTACCTCAGTTTCCCAACAGGTGAGTGATCCCCTTCTCCTCCAAAGTCAGGGATGGATTAATGTATGCGAAACTATTGATGCCTCAGTCCTTGGGCTGGCAGGGTGGGGCTTAGGATTGTCAAAGCCTGAGGACAGACTCCAGTCTTGAGAAGCCTTGCTTGATTACCCTTGTGCGCCATTTAAACGTGGTCTTTTCCTAAGAGTACCCAGCCACAGACAAAGGTTGAGAAGCTCTGTTATAAATAATCACCCCACCTATGTCCCCAAATCACCTACTTGTCACACTTTACTCAGGTTCCTATTGTCAGGCCTCTTGCATAATCCCAATATTTCTCTTCTGTCTCCTTACGTCTTATTTTCTCAACTCTTTATCTTCATGACAGCTGTCCTCTAAACTGTCTCCTAATTTCTCGTGCCTTTCTTAAACATCATGGACTTGGACTGTTACTCGATCTCTTGTGAAGGAGGAGTAAGACAGACTTCCCACCAGGCAGTCTCCTTTCAGTTGTGCAGGAGCAGGTAATCTGCCTTGAGGAGAAAATCTGCCAAAAGGTGCCACTTCCTCCTCTCCTTGATATGCAACCTCAGCTATGTCTTCATTTCATAAATATTTCCTGCTGGAAAGTAGGAGACATAAGTATCTGTAGATCATTGTCTCTGCTCCTCAGGACTTCCTGGTGCTGATGTAGAGAGAAGTCCTACACAGTTCAGGAGCTATACAACTGGACAGGACAGGTCCCCAGGCGGCATTTGTTAATTGCCAAGTGCTCAGTACAGATGAGGAACAGAAAGACAGCAGAGGAGGGATAGATACTGTGGGTCGTAAGTGCGCAAGCATATCATTCACCTCAGGAAGGCATCCCTGCCTGTCTTCCCTTCCCTTCCCAATTTCTGATACTAATGAACATGCTACTGACATTAAGTTGGTATCAAATCAAACTCGATTTTTATAAATTTAGGATATTAAGTGTAATCCCCATGGGAACCACAAGGAAAACACCTTAAAATTTACACAAAAGGACATGAAAAGAGAATCAAAATGGGTCACTATAAAAGAATCAACTTAAAAAACAAAAGAAGCCGATATGGGAAGAAATAAGGGACCAAAAAAAAAGGCAGAAAACGAATAGCCAGGTATCAGAAGTAAGTCTTTCCGTAACAGTAGTTACGATACCTACAAGGGAATTATTGAGTTATAAAAAGAAGTTCTGACACGTGCTGTAACATAGATGAACCTTGAAAACATTGCACTAAGTGAAATAAATCAGACACAAAAGGACAAATATTGTTTGATCTCGTTTATAGTAAAGTATCTAGAGTAGGAAACTACAGAGAGACTAAAGTAGATCAGTGGTTAACAGGGACTGGGGAGAGAGGAAGGGTGAATTATTAATGGACACAGAGTTTCTTTTGGGTGAAGAAAAAGTTTTGGAAGTGGATTGTGGTGGTGGTTGTGAATATAATTGTGAATATAATTGATGTCATTGATTGTACACTTATAAATGGAATGGCAAGTTTTTTGTTACAGACAGTCCCTGGGGTTACAAATTTCCGACTAGGCTAATGTAGAACCCATAGTTACGAACCAACCCCCATAAAGCCTATTATGTTAAAAATTCGAGGTATATACAATGGTTCGTAATAACAAACAGGCACTACTTTGCGATGCACATCAAAACATTATTATTATTACTGTATTAGTATGTTAAAGAGATTTAGTGTGTCTGGAGGTGTTTTGTTGATGTTTTTATGCATAGAAAGTTATACTATATATTATATACTAAGACAAACTTTTTTCATTGTACCTTAGATGAAGGTTTACAGAACAAACTAGCTTCTCAATAAACAGTACACATAATTGTTTTATGACATTGGCTAACAACCCCACGACATGTCAACACTCTCCCTTCTCGACCTTGGGTTCCCTGTTACCAGCTTTCCTGTTCCCTTCTGCCATCTAGTCCTTGCCGCTGGGTTGGTGTGCCTCTTTAGTCTCATTTTGTTTTATGGGCCTGTCTAATCTTTGAAGGAAGGGTAAACCTCAGGAGTGACTTCATTACTGAGCTAAAAGGGTGTCCAGGGGCCATACTCCCGGGTTTTTCCAGTCTCTGTCAGGCCAGTAAGTCCGGCTAAGACAAACATTTGACTAACTGACATTAGATACAAATCGTACCTAACTGTTCTGACTTACATACAAATTCAACTTAAAGACAGACTTAGGAACAGAACTCATTCATAATCCAGGGACTGCTTGTATATCTAGAGTTGTAAAAGTGATATGAAAAAAAAAATGCCTAGTGCTGTGAGGCTTAAAACAATGAGACTCACCTAGTCTGAGAGGTTGGGGGCAACTTCCTTGAGGAAGAGTCTCCTAAAGTAACACTTGAGGAAAAAAGCAGGCATTAGTCAGGCAGAGAGGGTCGGTTAAAGGAGTGGTAAGGAAGGGAAGTGTTCTAGAGAGAAGTAAGAACATATGAGAAGACCCCTCGGCAGGAAGAGGTTGTACGTTCCAAGAACTAAAATAAGAGTATTGTGGTTCTCGTTTAGTGAGAAAGGGGAAAAATGGAGCAAATTAGCATTGGAGAGGAAAGTAAAGGCACAGGAAAAATTATGCAATGCCTGAAAACCAAGGAGTTTGAATTTTATTTTAATGGAAGTCATTGACTAACAATCCGGTTTATGGATTTGTATTTTTAAAATGTGACTGTGACCTTCCCTTCCCAAATCACATCATTATTGTAAAAAAAAAAAGTGCAAATATATTTAGAGTAGGGGTGTAGGGGCAGTGGGTCATCATAGTTAGCGAATATCTTGTAAAAGTAACATCACTTAAAATTGCAAATGGTAACCGAATGATAACTAGCAAATAGGGGAGAGAGGGTAGTGTAAGGGAGCTACTACCTTCATCATTTCTAGAAAGAAATTAATAGATTTTGCTTAAAATTAATAAAATGAGGACTAGAGGTATAAGTTTTAGACTCATTGATAACTATAGAAGAACTAAAACATATTTGGCTGAAAATGAAATGATTACTTTCAGTAAGTGGGCCTGGAATGGTGGAGATAGATTTGGGCATGTTACATTTTTATATGGTACCCTTTATTACTTTTTAAAGTCTTTTTACTCCATGTGCATACATTGCTTTAATTATAATAATTTAAAACATTATTGCATAATAAAGCATAGTGAGTAATATAATAAACACCTTTGTTCCTAATACCTAGCTTTATCAAATCCAAGCATTTTACCATCTGTGCTTCAAATATTTGCTAAGAAACAATTACAGATATATTTGAAGCCTCTCCTTAATCCTATCATATTCCTTTCCCTTCTTCTTTAGAGGAGGTTGATCTCTCTCTCTCATACATATATACTGGTTTAAAAAAGGTGTGCATCAGGGTTGTATCCTTTCACCATACTTACTCAATCTGTATGCTGAGCAAATAATCTGAGAAGCTGGACTATGTGAAGAAGAATGCGGCATCAGGATTGAGGGAAGACTCATTAACAACCTGCAGTATACAAATGTCACAACCTTGCTTGCTGAAATCGAAGAGGACTTGAAGCACTTACTGATGAATATCAAAGACCACAGCCTTCAGTATGGATTACCCCTCAACGTAAAACAAAAATCCTCACAACTGGACAAATAAGCAATATCATGATAAATGGAGAAAAGACTGAAGTTGTCAAGGATTTCAGTGTACTTGGATCCATTATCAATGTCCATGGAAATAGCAATCATAGAATGAAACAATGTATTGCATTGGAAAATCTGCTGCAAAAGACCTCCTTAAAATGTTAAAAAGCAAAGATGTCACTTCGATGACTAAGGTGCACCTGACCCAATCCATGGTATTTTCAGTCACCTCATATGCATGTGAAAGCTGGACAATGAAAAAGGAAGACAAAGAAGAAGTCATGCATCTGAATTAGGGTGTTGGAGAAGAATATTGAATATACAGTGGACTGCCAGAAGAATGAACAAATCTATCTTGGAAGAAGTATAGCCAGAATACTCCTTAGAAGCAAGGATGGCGAGACTTCACCTCACGTACTTTGGACATGTTATCAGGAGGGATCAGTCCCTAGAGAAGGACGTCATGCTTGGTAAAGTGGAGGGTCAGCAAAAAAGAGGAAGACCCTCAATGAGATGGATTGACATAGTAGCTGCAACAATGGACTCAAATATAGCAACAACTGTGAGGATGGCACAGGACCAGGCAATGTTTTGTTCGGTTATACTTAAGGTTGCTATAACTTGACGGCACCCAACAATAACAACAAAAATATATATACACAGGTGGCATAGATGGTTTGCGCTTGGCTGCTAATCTAAAGGTCGGCAGTTTGAACCCACCCAGTGGCACCTTGAAAGAAAGGCCTGGCGATCTGCTTTCATAAAAATTACCGCCAAGAAAATCCTATGGAGCATTCTATTCTGTAACACATAGGGTCAGCATGAGTCAAAATTGACTCCATGGCATCAGGTTTGGTTTTGGTTTGGATATATATATGTGTATATAAGATATGAAAGGTAAAATGATAATTTTTTCATGTTTTTAAAATTTATATAAATGATATCATACTTTCTGCAATTTGTATGCAATGTACATATCATTCTGCAATTTGCTCTTTCTACTCAACCTTATATGTTTGAGATTCATACATGTTGGTACAAAGAGCTGTATAGCTCATTGTTTTAACTGCTGAGTAGAATTACATTATGTGAAACATCAGCATTTATATACTAGCCTGTTGATGGACATTTAGATTCTTTCAGTATTTTTTTTCTGTAACTAATAATGCTTTAAATATCATTGCACATATCTCCTGTGCACAGGAGCTACAGTTTCTCTAGGGTACATGCTCAGGAGTGGAGTTGTTGCATGGAAGGGATGCAGACATTGAGCTTTATTGGATGTACTCAAATTGCTCTCCAAAGTGAGAAAACTATATGTCTACGGTTTGGCAGAAGCCATTTATACTCCCATCAGCAGTGATATTGCCAGACCTAAAACATTTTGCCAATGTAATGGGTATGAAAGAGTATCTCCTGATTGTTTTAGTTTGGATCCCTGAGATTTCTAGTGAGACTGAGTATCTTTTCATGTATTTATAGGCCATTTGTGTTTGTTCATCTGTGATTTTTGTGCAGTGGTTAAGAGCTTGGCTGCTAACCAAAAGGTTGGCAGTTCGAATCCACCAGCCATTCCTTGGAAACCCTATGGAGCAGTTCTACTCTGTCCTACAGGGTCACTGTGAGTCGGAATCGACTTGACAGCAGTGGGTTTGGTTTTTGGTTTGGAATCTGTGTTACTTTTTCTGTTGGGTTATTGTTTTTTGTTTTTTTCCTACTGATTTTGTGATATTAAGGATATCTCGATTCCTGTCCTTATGCCAGTGGGGGCTTGACTTCAGTCTTGGTTTTGAAAAGGCAGTGCATCTTTGTTCTACTTTCTCCCTAGACCCTCTGTTACTGATAACACATGATCCTTGGACCTTGGGTTAGGAACAGTTTTTTGTGGCCCACCTTCTTAGTCAGAATCGACTTGACAGTAACGGGTTTTTTGTTATGAACTGAAGATCATTATTCCAGCCATTGAAATTCAGCACCAAGCCTTGTCCAGTTCTCATTCTTGCACAGAGTACTTTCAATCCCGTATCTTCCAGTCCCTTCTGAATACTTCTAGGCCAGGGCTTCAGTAGACCTGTGTTTCAGCCCCCTCATAACTTTGCATTTGTGCTCTGCTTCTGAGCCGAGAAGTTGTTTACTTTTCTATACGTTTTCATCTTTTATGTTTGTTTGATATTTCCATATTTTAGGGCATATTGAATGGGTCAAAACAGAAAACTGCATTTGATGACATTCAAAATTTATAATTTAAAAGACACTCTTAGAGTTCTATGGAAAATGGATTTTTAAAAGGTGTGCTGGATATTCTCTGTTTGCCCTTTCAGGTCCACTTCTGCCTTTCTCTGCTCTGCTTTGTATCCTGGTTAGCTTGACTTTTGAAAGTTGCATCATCCAGGCTCCCTTGCCTCTGATGTCTCCTTGGATTGGGCTAAAGGGAGACATCAGAGACTGGAAGACAGGAAGAAAGTAAAGTCAGGGTACTTATTTCCTAGCTCCGTTCATGCTAGTTCACAACTCCTGTAGAGAGGCCCTCTCCTCTAGCTGTTGTTCTTGTCAGGCAGTGACTTCTCCAGCCCTTGGGCCTCCAGGCCTCCAGTTGATAGTAATGATCTACTAGTGCTCACTCTGTGGTGTTGTGTCACCCTCTGTTGATTTTTCCTTGTTTGTGTCCACACCTTTGTAAGTAGTCCGTTCCTTAAGCCTTCATCGATTATTCCTTTTGAGTACCAGGTGCTTCATGCAAGGCTCTGCTACAGAAGGTCAGAGTGATGTGTGGTGACAGGTGAGGAGATGACTGCAGTAGTCTAGGTAGTAGATAATAGTGGCTTCTCTTAGGGACGTTGATAAACTTTGCATCAAAATGACAATAGGAGTCCTTTTTAGAGCACAAGCTAAGCAAGACATTGACAGAAAGGAGGAGCCTCTTTTTTATGATTTAATTTGTGTATGTTTTTCTGGATCATCTCCAATATCAATTTTTGTAATAATATGCTGGTGGCATAACTCATCTGCCAATTTGTCTTAGAAGAAGTTGTTGAAGTTGAATAAAATTATAAGTTCTTTCTCCCCTCCGGGGCAACTTCTGAATTGTTGAAAGAAAATGCTCCTAAGGACCTTAATGATTAGGCCCTGGTAACTCCATATAGTGTCTTAAGGTGCTGAGTTTTTGTTAGAAATAACTTTGTCCCAGAATGCTTTATGTGTTGTTTTATTTTGTCTCTGCTACAGTTCTATGAAGTAGACATTGTTGTCCTCATTATTCAGTCTGCATCTGATCCAGTATTGGGATCCAGTTACCAATTTACAGGTAACACAGAGGCGAGAAGAAGATACGTTGAAATATTCTATGAGGATCCAATCAGCAAAATCCAGACCGTGAGGATCTGTATAGGACAAACAATCTTCATCAAGTAAATTTTAAAGACAAAATAAAAGAGATGGGGGTGGGCTGTAAATTTAAAGAGACTGAAGGCACATATCAAATTGAAAAGAAATTGTAATTCATCATCGTCTTTATATTCATGCTTTCTGCCATCTAACTTTTACAGTGCCCTTCCACCATAGGTGAGCTTACCTGCTTCACCTTATGCTTATTTGTAACTCCACTCAAACAGTGGAAAACCTGCCTCCCACCATTTGCCAACTATTTACTTCGCTGTTCAATTCTAGTATACATATATAGTGGATTCAGAATTATCAACCAGTAACCCAGTGGGAAAAAAACTTTATCACGTAGAGAAAGAGCTTATATATGGTCTTACAGACTCCACTTATTTCCGTGGTTATTTAGGTCAGCAGCATCTTTTTCCTTCCACCCTCTTCAGTCAGGTTGTTTCCTACATTTGGTAATACATTTAGATTCCTTTGTTATATCATGTATTTCATCCTGGGATTTCATGAACTCCTAAATAATTTATTTAAATTTGTATCTATTAAAGTTAACTCTTTGCTCTGTAAAGTTCTGTGGATTTTGACAAATGTGTGGAGTCATGTATCTGCCATTACAGTATCATATGGAATAATGTCACTGCCCTAAAAATCTTCTGTGCTCTGCCTGTTCACCTCTCCTCAACCCTGAACCCCTAGAAATGACTAATCTGTTTACTGTCTATATAGGTTTGATTTTTCCAGAATGTCATATAAATGGAATCATATATACGTAGTCCTTTCAGACTGGGTTCTTTCACTTAGCAATATGCATTTAAGATTTATCTGTATCTTTGTGTGACCTGATGGCTCATTCCTTTTTATCTCTGTATAGCATTCCACTGTATGGACGTCCCGCGGTTTATCTATCCATTCGCCTGTCGAAGGATGTCTTGGTTGCTTCCAGTGTTTGGCAATGATAAACAATACCACTATAAACATTCACAAGTAGGTTTTGTGTGGACATAAGTTTTCAGATCAATTGGGTAAATACCTAGTAGCATGACTGCTGGTTCGTATGGTAAGACTGTTCGGCTTTGTAAGAATATGCCAAACTGCCCTCCAAAAGTGTCTGTCCCACTTTGCATTCCCACCAGCAATGAATGAGAATTCCTGTCACTCTGAATCCTTGCCAGCAATCGGTATTGCCCGTTTTTTGTACTTTAGCCATTCTAATAGATGTGTAGTGGCATCTTGTTGTTTTAACTTGCATTTCCCTCAGGACATACGATACTGAACATCTTTTTTGTATATTTCCTATTTGTGTATCTTTGATGAGGTACATTCAGATTTTTTGGCTATTTTTTTTAAATTGGATTGTGTGTGTATTTTGTTGTTGAACTTTAAGAGTTCTTATGTTATTTTGGATTAAAGTCCTTTAACAGATATTTGTTTTAAAAATATTTTGTCCCAGTGTGTGGCGTATCTTTTCATTCCCTTCACAATGGCTTTCACAGATAGAAGTTTTTAATTTTAATAAATTAAACTTACCAATTTTTTCTTTCATGGATCATGCTTTTGGTGTTGTATCTATAAGTTCATCACCAAGTCTGAGGTCCTGTAGATTTTCTTTTAGAAGTTTTATAATTTTGTATTTTGCAGTTAGGTCTATGATCTATTTTGAGTAAATTGTTGTGAAAGGTGTAAAGTCTGCGTCTAAGTTTTTTTTTGTATATGGACATCCAGTTGCTCCAGCAGCATTTGTTGAAAACACTTTTTCTTTTTCCACTGAATTGTCTTTGTGCCTTTGTCAAAATCCATTGACTATATTTGTATAGGTCAGTTTCTAGGCTCTCTTCTGTTCCATTGATCTATGTCTCTATTCTTTCACTAATACCATGCTGTCTCAATTACTGTACTTTATAGTAAGCCTGATATCAAGTACTGTGAGTCCTCAAATTTCCTAGTCTTCTTCAGTATTGTGTTAGCCTTACGTAGGTCTTTTGACTTTCCATATAAACTTTGGGATCAGTTTGCCACTATCTATGAAATAGGTCACTGGGATTTTGATTGGGATTGCATTGAATCTATAGATCAAGTTGGGGAAAACTGATACTCTTAACAATATTGAGTCTTCCAATCCATGAACATGAAATATATCTCATTTATTTAGGTACTCTGATTTCTTTCATCAGGGTTTTAAGGTTTTCCACTCATATATATTTTGTTAGATTTTGTTGTGGATTGAATGTGTCCCCTCAGAATACGTGCTGAATTTCTGGCCCTCGTATATATATCCTGAAGCTCTACTATACTCACTTAGTAGTTGCAGGAGTTTTTTTTGTACATTCTTTGGGATTTTCCACATAGACAATCATGTCACCTGCAAATAAAGAGAACTTTATTTTTCCCTTTCAAACCTGTATACCTTTTATTTCTTTTTCTTTGCTTACTGTGCTACTAGGACTTCCAATATAATGTTGAATAGGAGTGGCGAGACAGGACATCCTTGTATTGCCCCGATCTTAAGGGGAAAGCATTCAGTGTGCCATCATTAAGTATGATGGTAGGTGCAGATTTTTTTGTATATGTTCTTTTTGAAAATGAAGTTTTGGTGTTAGGCAGTGCTGGCCTCATGGATAACTTAGAAAGTGTGTCCTCTGCTTCTATTTTTTGGAAAAGGTTGTGGAGAACTGGGGTTATTTCTTCTTTAAATGTATAGTAGAATTCACCAGTAACTCCACCTGGGCCTGGTACTTTCTTTTCTGGAAGGTTATTCATGTTTGATTTGAGATCTTTCTTCTTTTCTAATGTGTGCATCTAGTATTATAAATGTCCCTTTAATCACTGCTTTCACTACATTTCATGAAGTTTGATGTTTTTTATTTTCATTTATTTTAAAACATTTTTAAATACCTCTTGAAATATCTTCTTCGGCCTGTGGGTTATTTAGAAATGTGTTGTTTAATTTCCAAATATTGGGGATTTTCCACCTTTCTATTACTGATTTCTAGTTTAAATCCACTGTGGTCTGAAAACGTACTTTGTATGAGTTCTATTCTTTTACATTTGTTAATGTATATTTTTTGGCCCACATTGTGGTCTATTTTGGTGAATGTTTCATGTGAGCTTGAGAATAATGTGTATTCTGCTCTTGTTGGATGGAATATTCTATAAATGTCAATTAGATCCAGTTGATTGATAGTGCTCTTCAGTTCATTTATATCCTTACTTATTTTCTGCCTTCTTGATGTATTAATTACTGAAAGAGGAGTGCTGAAGTATGCAGTAATGATATTGGATTTGTTTATTTCTCCATTCTTTCTGTAAGTTTTTCTCTCGTGTGTTTTGATGCTGTTGGTAGGTGCATATACATTTAGGCTTGCTATGTCTTCTTGGAGAATTGGCTCCTTTATCATTATGCACATTGCCCCTCTTTATCCCCGATTATTTTCCTTGTTCTGAAGTCTGTTTTGCCTGAAATTAATATAGCTCCGCCAGTTTTCTAATGATTAGTGTTAGCATGGTATATCCACCTCTATCCCTTTATTTTTAACCTGAGTCTCTATACTTAAAGTGGGTTTCTTGTAAACAACATATAGTTGTGTCTTGTATTTTTTATTCACTCTGACAATCTCTATGAATTGGTTTATTTAGACCATTCAAAATATGGTTGGATTAGTATCTACCATATTTCTAATGGTTTTCTATTTTTTGCATTTGTTCTTTCCCCTCTTTTTCTGCCTTCTCCATTTTTAATTGAGCATTTTATATGATTCCATTTCATCTTCTCTTTTAACATATCAGTAATACCTCTTTTGAAAAAAATTAGCAGTTGCTCTAGAGTTTGCAGTGTACACTTTTAACAAATCTAAGTACACCTTCATGTCATACTGTACCACTTAACATATAGTGCAGTTGCCTTATAACAAAGTATTCCCAATTCCTTCTTCTCCTCCCTTGTTAAATTGCTGTTATTCATGTCACTTATCCATATGCTATAATCACCCAATACATTGTTACTATTATTAAGTTAAATTAATGTTATCTTTTAGATAAATTATGAAGAAGAATAATTTTACCTTACTTTCATTTATTCCTTCTCCAGCATTCCCACTTCCCCCCTTTTTTTACTGTAGCTTCAAGTTTCTGACCTATATTATTTTCCGTCTACCTGAAGAACTGCTTTTAACATTTATGCAGAGTGTGCTGGTGACAAATTACCTCAGTTTTTCTCCCTTTTTTCCTCCAATTTTGAAGGATAATTGTGATGGATACAGAATTCTACTTTTTTTTTTTTCTTTCAACACTTTACTCTCTTCTTGCTTGTATGGTTTCTAATAAGAAACTCCCTATAATTAATATCTTTGCCTCTCTATAGGTAAGATGTTTTTCCCCTCTAGTTTCTTTAAAGATTTTCTCTTTGCTTTTAGTTTGGTGTGGTTTTTTGATACTTGTTACTTAGCCTTGGTATTCTCTGAGCTTTTCAGGTCTGTGGTTTAGTGTCTGTCATTAATTTTGTTACATTCTAAGTTATTATTACCTCAGATATTTATTCTGTTCCATCCTCTCTTTCTTCTCCTACTGGTATTGTAATTATGTATATGTTATACCTGTTGAAATTGTCCTACAGTTCTTGGATGTTCTGTTCTTTTTTTAAAAAAAATTCTTTTTTCTCTTTGCATTTTAGTTTGGGAAGTTCTTATTGACATATCATTTTTTTTGGCTATGTTGAGCCTACAGATGAGCTCATCCATTCTTCATTTCTATTAATATTTTTTTTTGTATCTAGCATTTCCTTTTGTTTTCTTCTTAAAATTTCTATCTCTGTGTTTACATTACCCATTTGCTCTTGTATGCTGTCTATTTTTTTCTATTAGAGACTTTAGCATATTAATCATCTAAACCATCCAAACCCACTGCTGTTGAGTCAATTCCAACTCATAGGGACCCTATAGGACAGAGTAGAACTGCCCCATAGGATTTCCAAGGAGCAGCTGGTGTATTTGAACTGTCTACCTTTTGATTAGCAGCCAAGTGGTTTAACCACTGCACCACAAGGGCTCTTATATTAATCATATTTATGCTAAATTTCCTGTTGATAATTCCAACATCTGCATCATATCTGATTCTGGCTCCGTTGATATTTTGTTTCTTCAGACTTTTTTTTTCTTGCCTTTTGGCATGCCTCATAATATTTTGTTGAAATCTGGACATGTTGTACTGGGTACTGAGGGCTAAAGTAAGTAGGCTTTTAGTGAGAAAAGTTATGTTAGTTTGGGTTTAATGTTTGCTGTAGCTATAGGTGCCAGAGGCTTGAGATTCCTCCAGTGTCCTTGTTTTTGTCTCCCCTTTTGCCTTTGGGGCTTCCGATGTACTCTTCCTCAGAGAAGATCTGCGTCTGGCAAGTCTTTCATCTGTGAGGCACTGTTATTATACTGGAGCTCTGCTGGTGTGGTAGTTAAGTATGGGGGAAGAGAGCAGTCTATAATTTTAAGATTAAATTTCAGTCTGATAGTGGACCTGTGTGTCTTGGCTTTTACCTTGAAATTGTTTTTCCAGTGGTATAACTTTTTTTTTTTTTTTCTCCCTGACCCCTACTCCCTTCCTTGGCTGCAGTGTTTCCAAGCTATTCCCTTGAAGCTCTGACCTCTGTTTTTATTTTCCCCTTTGGTGAGACAGGAAGGCTAGAGGGGACTGGAGTGGGAGGAATGAACTTCCCTCATCTAAGATAAGGCTGAAAATGCCCTTTCCCTTGAATAGCAGGCCTTTGTGGTAGAGAAGGCTGTGAGTTTACTTCACAGTGATTAATCTTCCCCTCTCCCTGCCAGAGTCATTAAAGGCTCTTTCTCAGGTCTTCACCATGAGAACCTGGTGCAGTTCCTAGAGGTAAAACCTATGGGTGTTTGGGCCCCTCTAAAACTGCAGCTCCTAAGGAATTTCTCACTCTCATATGAGTCTACACTTAGCTTCCAGCAATTCCTCAAAGTTGCCATTTAAATGTTCTACCAATTTATGGCTCCAGAAGCTTAAGCTCCAGGTAAAAACCCTATCGGGGCAGTTTCACTCTGTCACATGGGTTCACTATGATTCGGAATCAATTCCACAGCACACAACAACAACAACAGTTAGATCTCAGCTGTAACTCTCTGTGCATGCCTGTCTCTCCAGATTTTGGGTGGTGGTTTTCTCTGCAACCTCAATTCTCAACAAGTCATTGATTTTCATCTTATTCAGCTCCTTCTTATTGTACAGAAAGGAGAGACAACTTTCCAGCTCTTTACATATCAGAGCTGAACCTGGAAGTCTTTATAATGTTTTAAAATTTTCTTCATGTAAGTTTTGCACGTGACTTGTTAAGTCTATTCCTACATATTTAATTTTCTATGTTGCTATTGCAAATGAAGTTTTATCTACCATTATATCCTCTAAGTGGTTTGCTTGTTTATATGAAAGCTATTGATTTGTTGATGTTATTTTTATATCCTGCTACTGTCCTGAATTTTTTTATTGGTTAAGTACATTTTATCATTGATTCTCTGGGGATTTTCTAGATATATTATTGTATTATCTGCAAGTAGAGATCATTTTTCTTTACCAATTTATATAACTCTGATTTCTCCTCTCTAATTGCATTGACTAATACCTCTAATACAATGCTGAATAGTAGTGATGATAATAGGCATCCTATCCTTGTTCTTGATCTTACTGGAATTTGTTTTAATGTTTTCTGATTAAGACACTGGCTTTAGGACACAGTCACATATATATTATCATGCTGAGAAAGTTATTCTCTCAGCTGCTGGGAGTGCTAATGGAAGATGGCCCTCAGTTGTCATCCCTTTTTGGCTATTTCCAATGGCAGAAGAAAACATAATTGCTCAAGATTATGCCTCCTTACAAGGGCAGCCCATGTCCAATGACTGATCAGTGCAGGGGTATAAAAAGAGGTATGTCTGAAGGCACCATTTTAGGCTGAAAGAGAGGGTCAGTGGTGGTGTCCATATACTCATGGTCTGGGCACAGAGGATGAAAAATTCCCCAAGTCAAAGCCCATTTTTGTCCACAAAGACTGAATAAATGGACAATTTAAAACTTGAGACAATTCTAAAGGGCCACTTCAAGTTCCAGAGTTCCTTCTAGGGTTGGCTGGGGTCTTCGTCGGAACTCAGTCACAGCTCAGCTCTTCCTTCTGCTTAATCCTTCTTCTGTTTCTCTGCATTCCAAGTGTTGATATTAAGAGCATACCCTAATAATTGTGTTATGTGCTAATTTCCTTTCAGAGTTGGCTTTCCAGGGAGCTCAATCTGCATCAGTTCCTGATATATATATCACAAGAACCTGGATTTCAAGCCTGATGGTGGGGGAGCCCTGGTGTTACACTGGTTAAGAGCTTGGCTGCTAACCAAAAGGTTGGCAGTTCAAATCTACCAGCTGCTCCTTGGAAGCCCTATGGGGCAGTTCTACTCTGTCCTGTAGGGTTGCTATGAGTCGGAATTGAATTGAATCGATGGCAACAAGTTTGGCTTTTTTTTTTTTTGCAATGGTGGGATGAGACTTTTTGGAGTTTTGTGAGAGGTGAATGAGTATATTTCAGCATGAGGGAGGATATGAATAATTGTGGCCATGATTATGGACTATGGTAGACTGCAAAATTGGCCCCAATTCTTTACTGCTCTCTATATTCATACCCTTTGCCATGTTACTTTGTAGTGACCTTCTATTATGGCTCTGTGCTTAGCTGTGTGACTTGCTTTGTCCTAGAATGAGGTAGAAGTGACAGTGAGCCAATTTTGAACCTAGGCCTAAAGAGGTCTTAACATATTTCTTATCGTACTCTTTAATCTCTGCAGTCTAGTCTGCTGGAATGTGAGCAGAGCCAAGTCATCCAAACCCTAGAAACTGAGGCCAGCATAAATCAACTGATGGCCAGTGAATGAAGACAGATGAGCGAGCCCATCCAAGATCAGCAGAACCACCTAACCGCTCCAGACACAGTTAGGACTTATTTTTGCATGCCACTGTAGTTTTGTGGTTGTTTCTTATGCAGCATTATTATAGCAACAGATAGCTGATATGAAGGAAGACAAAACAATGTTGTATATGGAGGCACACTTGGATTATAAAGCTGTAAAGAAATTGAAGTGATTACTATAAAGATCAGAATTGGTAAAATTTTAGGAGAATGAGAAAATTGTGCCTGGAATAGGAAATATGGAGAGTGTTTGAATGACTGGAAATGTTCTAGTTCTTGACTTGGGGAGGGTTCCAGGGTGGTAGACTTATTAACCATTCATTAAGCTACACATATGTTTTTATGTGGTTTTCCTCTACCCATTTTATTTTAGAATAAAAAATGTTAAAAATAATTAACAATATGCATAATTCAAAGCCCTAACTTTATAGCAGGAGAAACATATAGCTTAGAGAGGGTAAGTGATTTGCTGAGCTGCACATAGATAGTTATCAACAGAGACAGGACTAGCATCCAAACCAAACATTATTCTAATAAAGGAAGAAAATAATATAGGTTAAAAAAAGTTATATTCTCAAAGGGAAGGACACAGAAATAGTGAGTTACAGATAATTGGAGACTAAAGATGCTAAAATGTTCTGTCAGGGGTGCATATGGAATTTCTTCCTGGGACTTCAAAGGAAACTGTATTTCTGAAATGGGTAAAAGATAACCCCATCAAGAAGGTAGAGTTTACATTAGAAAATACTTTCTAAGCATTACAATTCTATAAGTTGTCCCCATCTAAACAATGTCTGTAGTAGCTAAGTAGGCGGAGCCCTTATGGTCCATTTATTCAGTCTTTGTTGGCCAACATTTGTTGGCTTTGATTTGGGGGAATTTTCTACCCTCTGTGCCCAGGCCAGCAGGATATGGACACCACCACTCACTGACCCTCTCTTTCAGCCTCAGATGGTGCATTCAGGCACACTTCTTTTTCTTCGAGATCACTTGGTAAACGAATAATTTATAAGGATCAGCACAAAGCTGGTTCCTATGAGGCAGAGGTTAAAGATGTCCCAAATGTCCAGCTTTTCCAAGCTGCTGTAGTCACTGCATCATCTCTAACATCAATTATTCCCTCTCCCGTCAGTACTCACCCTCCTTTCTTTGGGTTTCCTAACTGGCTGCAATGTCTCACAGAACTCACAAACCATATAAAGGAAATGGCTCATGCAGTTGTGGAGGCTGGCAACTCCCAAAGTCAGGGATCAAGCATAGGCTTCTCCTGACCCACATGGCTTTAGGAGCTGATGAACCCAATCCAGCAGTTCAGACCACAGGTTGCTGGCTCACAGGGCTGCAGAAGCTCAAATCAGGTCACATGATAGGCCACCGGCCCAATGAGCTGTGGAGGCCGGCAAATCCCAGAATTGGTGGGTCAGACTGCAGGCCTCTGAGGAGGTCAGCTGAGCACAAACCAGATGTGGGATCCAGATGCAAAGGGAGAGAGCCTTGCCAGGACACACACATATATCTTAGATTCAGGCCACACCCCAGGAAACGGCATAACTTTAGTAAGGGTGGGGCTTGAGTCAAACCCTCCTGCAAGGCTGTGACCCAAGACACACCTTACACCAATCCTGCCTCCTCAACATGTAGGAGTCAGGATCCATAACACATAAAAGGAGGACAACCACATAATTCTGGGAATCATGGCCTAGCCAGGTCGACACATAACCCCAACCATCACAGGTTCCACATACCTTATTTGCATAGTCCCACTCAATCACTGTGTGTAAATCCCAAAGACCATGGCTAGAAGGGCCATATTAAGTAATTCATTGAACTGCACTTGGCTCATGTTGGAAAAATCCTTATGGTAAGTAGTAGGTTCTACTAGAACATATGTATCTTATTTTCCAAGTGTAAATTATATACTATACAGAGTTATTATTGGTGGTATTCTCAAGTCTGTGCTAGTGAATACCTTAAATAAATCTTACTGACTAATGTCAGAAGTTACTGTACAAAATCACAAACTCATTTGGTTCTAATATCTTTAAGGATCTTCTTTGGTAGAACCAAATATGTTATTTAAATTTCCCCCTACTCTTTACTCCCTGTTCATATATTTTTATACTTCGTTAGTATGGAGGTTGAAGGATATCAATTAGTAGTAGTATTCACTGAAATTATTTGTCTTCCTGGGCACTCTTTCATATACTAATTCAGAAAGTGGTATTTTCACAATTTACCGTTAACTGAGGTTAAACATAGATAGACAAAGACTCTTAGAGTCTTACAGCTTCCAATCACCCTATCTTAAAATGAGGAAAACAGCTGGTACCCAAAGAGGTAGGACTTGCCAAAGCTTGTTAGGGGCCCAGCCAGGCCTGGAAGAAAAGCTTCCTTATGATGGGCCAGCCCTCTTTTCAATTTATTAGGGTGGATTTCAGTCACTTAGAGAGAGAAGATGAGTTGGTATTTTATGTTAAAAAAAGGGCTCCTACTAAAAACAGCCAAGTCTCCAGAATTTCTCTTGGGGGAGCCTAGAAGAGGGAATATAGCTCAGGGATATGGTGGGGGAGCTGGTTTACATACTTGTCTTGAAGTTTAATTTGCATAGAAAATTATGGTTTTTACTTAGATTTGGGGGATTCATGGCAAAAGCTTTTGTAAAGCATCTCTTGGCTTCCCCACTTTAGTTACTCTTGCAGCCCATTTGTAGACTATTTTGGCATTCTTATTTGCTGTTTAGAAAGATTGTATAGAATATATATAAAGATTCAAAAACATTTTTTGAATCCTGTTTTTAGCCAGCTGGCATTCAAGTACTTTAAAAAAGCACATCCCAGCAGAGAAAATGTTAGGTATGTTTACCTTCTTATATCTATGGCTGTATGTTTTCTAGAAGTGAGCCCTGGTGGTACAGTGGTTAAAGCACTTGGCTGCCAACCAGGAGGTCAGAGGTTCAAACCCACCAGCTGCTCTGAGGGAGAAAGATGTGGCAGCCTGCTTCCATAAAGATTTACAACCTTGTAAACTCTATGGGCAGTTCTGCTCTGTCCTATAAGGTTGCTATGAGTTGGAATCAACTCGATGGCAGTAGGTTTGGTTTTTGGTATATGTTTTCTAATACTGTTGTATGTACTCTTTTCTTAGTCATATAGAATGAGACTATGAGGCTTACACAGGCAGATTTGGGAAAGAAAAAAAAAATCTAGATGCCACTCTTTAGGGATAAACTGATAATCACACCGAAGTATTAAAGGAACCTGGACAACCCACATATACACCTGTTTTAAATCAATGTCTTTCTCCAATCTGTGGATAAGATAGAAATTCAATGTGTATTCTCTGTAAGGCTCATAAAAGAACAGCTCTTCGATTTAAAGGATTTAATGGCCTTACAGCCCCTTGAGGAATCTAGATTAATGAAAGTTACTCAGAGAATTGCAGAAATAGGAAATCCAGCTCGTGAATGTTCAGCACTTGGATCTAAATGTAAAATGCTATCTCATGAGGCATAAGCAAACAAAGAGAAATATCCACAGATGTAATAAAATACTGATGATGTAATTTTTTTCCTGTTGTTTCTTTGGCCTCTCAAATACAGTGTGGGTTTATATATAAGTACATCGATTTTACCAGCTTAAAGTGTAGATTATGGAGAAGCCTATGTTAATTGTCACCATTCAATAGTTTCCATATTCCCTCATGATCCTGCTACCTATAGAGTAGTTGTTTTTCTGTCTAGCATTTAAATATCATGTGTTGATCTAAATCTTAGTATTAGAACACTATCAGAGCAATCACTGTAGCTTTATAAGGCAAGCCTAAGCTCATCCTCTCAGGTGGCTCAGGATTACTTGAGTAGCCTCCAAATAGAGGAAGAGGAATCCGAGGTACAGGAAAGATGGTGAGATGTCCCAAGTCATCCAGTAACGAGTGGAAGGGCTGTAATGAGGAGTGGTTGTGCTCTAAGGAAATTAAGGCCTCTTTGCCTGAACCAAATTCTACTGGCCCAATCAAATGCAGTCTTTTTCTCTCCATTAATGGATAATTTTTGAGAATTGGTTTAGCAGTACCAGAGATTAAATTTATTTTTGCAATATCTGTTTTATTTTTTTAGAAAAGTTTGATGAGCAAAGTAGTAGTAAATGCAAGGTTTTGGAGAGAAAAATAGTGGGTGATTGTTCTGTGCTACTTGAGATAAACTTTTAAGATAGGAAAACTAATTCGTATATTAATATTGACGGTTCTCAATTGAAGGCTAATGTGGAAACTTCCCTACTTGCCCTGGCTGCCACCTGACATCACTTATTAGCTGTTACTTTGTTACTGAACACTCTGAAGAGTCATAGGACTGTTTTGTTTTAGAATAGTCAGAATTTTGTATTTCCTATACTGGTAAAAATTCACAGAATTTAACAATTTATATAGCATTTTTACTGTGCCAAGTAGGGCCCTTAAAAAAACAGTTACCATGTACTATCACCTTCATTTAAAAAAAAAAAAAACAAATAGAATTTTAAGCTTAAAAAGATTTAAAGACATGCTGTAGAATAAAGGACAATTTCCTAAATTGAATAAATCCAGTCTTAGAAAACTTCAGGTTTCTTTCTTGTTTTCATTTTGCAAAACAGCAGTTAAATTTTGTCCTGGGGGGCATTGGCTTCAGGATCTGTGTCTGGTGTGTGACTAAGTTTTATTTAAGTGATATAATCAGTCCTTTCTCACAGTAGTTTAATAAAGTGTTGAGAGTCATGTAGCTCATTTCCTAAAGATAACCGAGAGGGAGCTAAAAGAGCCTCTTTAATTGGCCAACATCAGAACAGATGGAGAAATAAATATATTTATGAGGAGAAACTGGCTGAAAAAGAAAATACATGTCCGTGCTTTGTGAAAGGGATGAAGGAAGGAAGGGAATTTTAATCTTAAGACGCAAATCAATTCAATTGTTCAATTAGAAATAACAATTCTCATTTGGGAGAAAAGGTTTTAGCTTTTAAAAACAAATGGTTCAATTTATGATAAGCCTTAAACCAAAACCAAACCAAACCCACCGCCATCGAGTTGATTCTGACTCACAGCGACCCCATAGATTTCCAAGGCTGTAAATCTCTGCAGAAGCAGACTGCCACATCTTTCTCCCTTGGAGCCGCTGGTGGTTTTGAACTGCCAATGTTTTGGCTAGAAGTCGATCACTTTAACCACTGCGCCACCAGGGCGCCTATGATAAGGCTTGGAGGTTTTATATTAATTAGGAGCTATTTTCAAGAAGGTGAATGTTTGGAAGGACAGTTTATAGTCGCCTGTGTGTGAGCTGTTTGGAGCATAGGAGTTCTCCTTTATGCCTTGTTTTAGCTGCTTGAAACAAGAGTTTGTCAACAGTTGTAGGAACACTAATATAAAAAGCAGAATTTGTGTGCTTTGTGAATGTGTATATATCATAATTGAGGGCCATGAGAAATGCGCAGCTGTTCTCTCGTTGCACCAGGAAAGCAAATGTTTTTGCTGTATTACAAGTCTGTGTGTTTTTACCTCCCTAACTTGCTCCTTTCAGAATAATTTCCCCAGAGTCAAACCCCAGCCAAGTGCAGCCTGTACATATCGAGGCGGGCATAAAGGCTAGCTTGAGGCTTTTTCTGAAGTTGTAAAAGGTTGACGGGTACTTTACTGGTTGGCTCAAGTAGGAAATTGTGGAGTTTTTCATCTCTGAGCAGCTGCACTTCAATTTTCCATCCAAACACCTCCCAGTTTATTGGAGATCAGGGGCTAACTGGAAAAGCAATTTCAAAAGATTCTGGGTTTTTAAAAAATAAAACTCTTAAAACATGCAAATTGTATTTTTAACTGCTGACTGTTCTTCCTTTAAAAGTCACCATTGTGCATTCGTTTGTGACCTCTTTGGCAGTTTGTGTTTTGTATCTACATCTGTTTTGTTTCACTTATAAGATGTTCTTTTACTCCAATATGAACAAATTCTTCCCTTTGTGTTATTTATCATTCCGGAGATGACGTGGGGAAGCTTCATTAAATATGTAACTGGGTAAAAGTACAGCAAAACAAAACAAATTTTCATGGATAAATTTACATAGTTGACAACAGTATATTTTAGCTCTAAGATCAACATTACCAGCCTTTTCTGACTGATGGTTTGCAATTCTTATGAAAAGCAAAGCCAAAATATGTCAAAATGAAAAATCAATTCTGTGTCTTTACAAAATGGCAAGTATATATGTCACATTCCCTAGGTACTACAATGGCTTTTATTAGTAATTTTTTTTAAATTTCAGATGTAGTTACATTAAGTAATTTGTTTTCTAGAGGAGTTTGAATAATTAAAGAGCACCTGCTGATTTTTTCGAGTAAAAATATTTTTAATAATAAACAACAGAAACTGAAAAAGAAAAGACTGAAGTAGAAGGAAATGGATACATAACTAACCAATTTCTCTATCTTCAAATTTCAAGCTTATCATTGCATTTATAACAAGACACGCTACCCATTGGTCACAGATGGATGACATTAGCAAGAAATCAGCTATACTGTTATGTTTTTAAGTAACTTAATGATAAATGCTTCCTCCTGCCTCCTTGATCTTGCTGTTTAATATCCATATGGAGATGTGAACTCTAGCTGACTCTTTGAATTACCTGTGGAATTGGGCTGAGGACTAGTACGGACAAATGAAATCTACAGATAATCTCAGGACATTTTAGCTTTCATCTGTCCTGCCTCCAGATTATTTCAGTCACTGAGATGCAGCAGAGTGCTGAGTGGGGCTTGTTCCTATTTCCTGCTTGGGCTGATTACCTTAACAGAAGTCTAGGAAATAGTGGTCAGTGTGTAAAAAAACCAAAACCAAACTCATTGCCCTCAAGTCGATTCTGACTCATGGTGATCCCATGTGTTACAGAGTAGAACTGCTCCTTGGGTTTTCTTGGCTGTACTCTTTACAGAAACAGATCACCAGGCCTTTCTTTCGCCGTGCCTCTGGCTGGGTTTGAATGGCCAACCTTTAGGTTAGTCATTGAGTGTGAATCATTTGCGCTACCCAGGGACCTGGCTGATGTGTAGGCATGAGGAAATTTAGCTTCTGAGTTTAGCTCCTCAGCATTAAGTAAGCATGGCCATGTTTGCCATGTTCTTTTCCTTGCAACCCATTTTTGTAGCTTCAACAAGTCATAACCTCCCTTCTGGTGAGACTGAGCCTGACCCTTCTCTGTACCTGATAACTGCTGAGAATCTGACTGACAGACAGGGTCCAGCTGCTGAAGAAGCCTCCTGTGTGGTGCGAGCAGGTGGAGCATTTATTATCAATGGTTGATGACCCAAGCATGGCGACAGCTGTCCTGTCCATCATTTTTTTGGACCCAAGAGTTATTTTCACCCCATTCTGTGATGGAACCAAGGCTGGAGGAGGCTGTGCTATAGTGGTTCTTCTTACTAGCTGAAGAGAATGAAAACATGACAAAACGTGACAATTTGCCACCTAGCCACAGAGGACTTAGATGAGATAGGCCCTCATCTCGCTTTGAGGCTGTAATGATGACAAGACTATATTTGTTAGTTTCTATGAAATGCTCAGTTCTTTGGATGAAAGCACTCTATGTGGGCTTAGGGTGGCTGGATGGCTAAATATAGGATGTATATTTAAAAACAAAACAAAACTTCCCAGTGTAACTCTTGTTGAAAAACAATATGTTTGGTTTTTTAAAGTTAGGACTATTCTGTAAGAAGGTGTTATTTTAATTTCTTTTGAAAAACGAGTGACAGATTCAGACAAGAAACCCTTCAGTTTATTTCTTCCTGATTTATAAATTCATTCATTCTATATTCTTACATTTCACAACAAAGAATCACAATCTTAATTTCTCTGGCTTTGGGGAAAAATAAAATAAGGACTTGGGCATTCAAGATTTAAACCTTCAGAATCTAAACACCAGGAGGTGCTATAAGATAACATTAAGGAATATTTTCCCCCCTAGATTTAAGGTTTGACAGTTCTAGTTACACAAGTTTTATTAACAAAGCTCTTTGCTCTGAAAGAGCCTGAATGTCTAAGGTGTGCAGTGTAGGAGGTCATCCTCTGGGTCTGAACGTCTTCACAGGAGGACAGTAGCCTTGTCAAGATTTCAGGGACTTTAGTAAAGATTTGCAGAGAGGTTTTCTACACGTGTAGGACCAGTAACTAATTGTGGAAGGACAATACTGAAAGAATGTTGATATTGTTCTGGTTTTGTGTAACAGTTTAAACTGCAAGGAGAAGACCAGAGAAGACTGACAAATGAAATTCTGTAGTCAACGTGTTACCTCTTGCATGGGTGAATGTTTGCTCTTCCTCACCAGGCATCAGGTAAGGCTATGAAGACTTTACACTATGTTTATTAAGAAAAGCTACACATATAACATAATTAAGGCAAAGTTATTTGTATATTTCTGTGAACCAATAGCGTCCTTTCCTGGGGAGAGCATTCTAATAAGTAACTTTTTAAAAATATCAGCTTCATTGAAGTACAATTTATATAAAATGCAATTAAGCAATTTGAAATTATACAATTTGATAATTTTGACAAATGTATATAGTCATGTAACCACCACTGCGATCATGATACAAAACATTTCCATCATCTAAATAAAAAAGTTCTTTCATGCCCCTTTTTAATGAACACCATCCTCTAGCACTCTGGACCCTGGCCACCACTGATCTGCTTTCTGTCACTATAGTTTTGCCCCTTCTAGAATTTTATATTAGCCTTTTGAGGATGACTTTTTTTTCACTTATCATACTGCTTTTGAGATTCATCCATGTTGTCATATCAGCTGTTAATTCCTTTTTATTACAGAAAGATATTCCACTGTATGGGTATATCACAATTTGTTTATACATTCATAACTAGATGAACATTTGAGTTCTTTCCAGTTTTTGGATTTTATGAATAAAGCTGTGCAAGTCCTTGTATGAACATATACCTTCTGTTCCCTTGGGGAAATACCTAGGAGGGAATGGCTGGAGCATATGGTAGGTACATAAATAATTTTTATTAAGAAACTGCCACAATGTTTTCCAAAGTGGTTGTACCATTTTACATTCCCACCAATAGGGCGTGAGAGTTCCAAATCCTCCACATATTGGCAACATTTGGTATGGCCAGTCTTTTTCATTTTAGCCATTCTTTATGGATTTAATTTTCATTTCCGTGAACACAAACATACGGATGATCATGAAGATGGCACAGGACTGGACAGTGTTTTATTCTGCTGTACATAAGCTTGCCATGAGTCTGAACCAACTGGATAGCAAGTAACAATAACAACAATGACTAATGATATTGAACATTTTTCCATGTATTTATTTGACATCCATGTATCTTCTTGGGTGAAGTGTTCAAATATTTTGCTAAATTATTAATTGGGTTGCTTGTTCTCTTATTATTGAGTTTTGGGAATAATATATAAAAACACAAGTCCTTTATCAGTTCTATGCTTTGTAAATATTTTTCTTAGTCTTTGGCTTATCTTTTTATTGTCTTAGAGAATGAAAGCATTAATTTTTAGTTGTAATGAAGTCCACTTTATCAAAATTTTTTTTTTAATGTGTCATACTTTTGATGTTATAGCTAAGAATTCTTTGCCTAACTCAAGGTCATGTAGATTTTCTTTTAGGTTTTCTTCTAGAAGTTTTAGAGTTTTAGGTTTTTATATTTTGGCCTGTGGTCCATTTTGAGTTAATTTTTGTATATGGTATCAGGTATGGATAAAAGTTCTTTTTTTGCCTATGAATACCAAATTTCTCCAGCACTCTTTGTTAAAAAGATTATCCCTACCCCACAGAATTAATTTTGCACCTTGTCAAAAATCAATATTCATATATATGTGGGTCAGATTCTGGACTCTATTCTGTTTCAGTGACCCATTTCTCTGTGTTTACACCAAGACCACACTGTCTTAATTACTGTAGCCAGGATTGGCAATATAATTGTGGGGCCCAGTGCAAAATGAAAATGTGGGTATGCTTGCTAAGAAACGATTAAGATTTTCAAGACAGTGATGGCAGAGCATTACATCAAGCCCTTCTAAGTATGGGGTTCTGTGCAAAGTGCAGATTGCACACCTGTGAAGCTGTCTCTGACTGTAGCTTTATAATAAGTTTTAAAATAAAAATCAGGTCGTCTTAGTCTGTCAACTTTGTTCTTTTTCAAAGTTGTTATGGCAGTTTTCAGTTTCCATATTGTTATGGATTGAATTGTATTCCCCCCAAAGTTGTGCTGAAGTCCTAACCCCTGTCCCTGTGGATATGATCCTGATTGGGAAAAGAGTTTTTCCTTTTGTTATGTCAATGAAGCCGTGACACAGTAGAGTGAGTCCTAAGTTTAATTCCTTCTGAGTAGTGGACCCTGTGAAAAAGGAAGGATAGACAGGGAGAGAGACACATACACAGGAAAGAGATCATGTGAAGATCCCTCTACAAACCAGGGAACACCAAGGAACCAAGTAATGTCTGAGCCTGTCAGCAAGGAAGGCACCTTTCCCAAAGCCAGTGCCCTGATTTTGACTTCTGGTCTCTAAAACTGTGAGACAATAAATTCCTGTTCTCTAAGGCCACCTACTTGTGGGATTTTTTGTTATGGCTGCACTAGCAAACTAACACACATATGAATTATAGAAATTGCTTATCAATTTCTTAAAAAAAAACCTGCTGGAATTTTTACTGGCATACCTAGTTGATAATAAGATTGCATTGATTGTACAGTTCAGTTTGGACAGAATAGACATCTTAATTTCATCAGAACTGTCGAATTTCTTGGCATAAAGTTGTTCACAAATATTCCCTCACTCTCTTTTAACATGTATAGAGTCTCTAGTGATATCACCTCTCTCATTCGTGATATTTGCAATTTGTATCTTATTTCTTCTTTTCTTGGCAAATATGATATAGTTTTATACTTTTATTGGTTTTCTCAAAGAATCATCTTTTGGTTTCATTAATTTTCTTTATTCTTTTTATATTTTTCATTTTATTAATTTCTGCTCTTATTCATATTATTTTCTTTCCTCTGTTTACTTTGGATTTAATATTCTCTTCCTTTTCTCACTTCTTATGGTGAAAACTGAAGTTACTAGTTTGAGTCCTTTCTTCTTTTCTAATATAAAAAATAAAACCCATTGCCGTGGAGTAGATTTTTAATGCTATAAATTTTACCCTAATTACTGTTTTAGTGGCATCTCATAAATTTTGATATGTTGTCTTTTCATTTTTGTTCAGATCAAATTATTTCCTCATTTTCCTTTTGATTTCTTCTTTAACTCATAGGTTATTTACAAGTGTGTGTTATTTAGTTCCCAAATATTTGGGGAGTTGCTACAAATCTTTTCATTATTGATTTCTAATTTAATTCTGTTGTAGTCAGGGAACATTATTTGTATAATTTGAATCCTTTTAACTATGTTGACATTTTTTAATGGCCAAAAATATGGTTTATTTTTATATGTGTATTTGAGAAAAATGTGTATTCTGCTGTTGTTGGGTAGAGTGCTTTATTAATTTCGATTAGGTCAAGTTAGTTGATAATGTTGTTTAAGTCTTCTATAGCTTTACTGATTTTCTGGATACTTTTTCTATTATTGAGAGGATGGTATTGAAATAAGCAACTATAATTGTGGATTTGTTTATTTCTCCTTGCAGTTCTGTCAGTTTTTGCTTCATGTTAGTATGTGCAAAAACACTTAGGATTGTCATGTCCTCCTGATATATTAAAGTCTTTAACATTGTTTCTTTATCCCCAGGAATATTCTTTCCTCTAAAATCTACTTGTCTTATATTGATGTAGCCAGTCTAGCTTTTCTTTAAGTAGTATGAGCATGGTACATCTTTTTCCACCTTTTTACTTTTAACCAGTGTCTTGGTTATCTAGTGCTGCTATAACAGAAATACCACAAGTGGATGGTTTTAACAAAGAGAAACTTATTCTTTCACAGTGTAGGAGGCTAGAAGTCCGAATTTAGGGGGCCAGCTCTAGGGGAAGGCTTTCTCTCTCTGTCAGCTCTGCGGGAAGGCCCTTGTCATTAATCTTCCCCTGGTCTCAGAGCTTCTCAGCACAGGAACTCCAGGTCCAAAGGACGTGCTCTGCTCCTGGTGCTGCTTTCTTGGCGGTATAAGGTCCCCCTGTGTTTCTGCTTGCTTCAGTCTTTTATATCTCAAAAGACATTGACTCAAGATACAACCTAATCTTATAGATTGAGTCCTGCTTCATTAACATAACTGCCTCTAATCCTGCCTCATTAACATCAGAGAGGTAGAATTTACAACACATAGGAAAATCACATCAGTTCACAAAATGGTGGACAGTCACACAATACTGGGAATCAAGACTTAGCCAAATCGACACACATTTTTGGGGGACACAATTCAATCCATAACAACCTGTTTGTATCTTTACATTTAAAGTTTGTTTCATATAGACAGCATATAAGTGGGTCTTGTTCTTTAATCCAATCTGCTAATCTCTGCCTTTTAATTGGTGTGCTTTGACAATTTATATTTGAGGTGAGTACTGATATGGCTAGGTTTCAGTTTTTTTCCTGATATTTATTGTCTAGTTCCATCTGTTCTTTGTTCCTTTTTCCACATCTTCTGCCTTCTTTTCAATTAATTGAGCAGTTTTATGATTTTATTTGATCTTTTTTGATGGTTTATTGGTTATGATTATTATTTAGTGGTTGCTTTACTGTTTTTATATAAATCTTTAAGTTATCACAGTCTACTTTCAAGGGATATTTAACCACATCATGTATAGTATAAGGACCTAACAATAATATTACTTCCATTTTTCCCCTTCCATTCTTTATACTATTGTCATGGATTTTATTATGCATATGTTATAAATTCCTCAATACATGATTATTATATTTGTTTAAACAGTCAATTATCTTTTAAAGAGATCTAAATAATAACAAAAACTCTTACATATTTAATTGTATAGTTATCTTTTCCCTGGAATCCTTTTCATTAGTTCCTTCTCTGCACTTGGGTAGTTCCCTTGTGTGCATGTACTGATCAGTATTCTTCAGAATACTGAGGGAGGACCCTCTGCGTACCTACAGGGTTCTCTCTTTGTTCACCTCTCTCTTCTTCACTACTGTTTCTTACAAACTCTAGCTGCCTTAATCTCCCCAGCCTCTCAGCTTCATCTCAACACAGTTCACTAGGCTCTGCCTGTTTCCCCTCCCTGCTCTGTGTCCTGGAACTTTTCTCAAGGCAGTAAGCTGGGGGAATTGTACGGCTTACCTAGCTTGTTTCCTGTCTTTTGGGCATCACTGTCCTCTGTTGACTGGTACACAATTTCTGGAAAACTGTTACATATATTTGTTTTGTCTTGATTTTGATTGTTTCAAGTGGGAAAGTAAATCCAGTCCCTGCTACTCCTTCTTCACCAAAAGTAGACACAAACACTATTTTTTTATTTTTTGATACCACTATCAGTCTCTAATAATGTTTTAATATTTTAGATATACATGTATTTTCTCCTTTGCTAGAGGTCAGGGGGCCCTGGTTGCTCAGTAGTTAAGCATTGGGCTGCTAACCAAAAGGTTGGCAGTTCAAATCCAACAGCCGCTCCATGGAAACCTTATGGGGCAGTTCTCCTCTGGGGTTGCTATGAGTTGTAATAAACTCGACGGCAGTGGGTTAGAGGTCAGATACTCTGTTTTGTTCACTTTTTTTTGAACAATGAGTGGATGAATAAATGAATGAAGGGTATGATCTACAGGAGATGAAGACAATGAATATGGAAGCTTTGAAGCTTTCTATAATCAACTATCATGTTATATTGACTTACAATCATTCCATGTTAATCATCGAGAGCTCTTCAGAAAGAATCAAAGCTTTACACTGATATTTGTCCACTGTGTCTATGGTTAAAGAAAGTGTTCTTTCTCCTCAGTTCGCAGAAGAGAGAGTGCAATGGTTTAAATTGTTTTCCTGGAGTGTCAAAAAAAGTTTGTTTACATTATAAAACCAATAAAAAATATTGAAGCTTTTTACTTCTGAAAAAGATTGATATTTGTAAACTGGGGTAAGAAGTTAAATTTGTTCTCGGGTAGTCTGATTGGTGATAATTACGGGAATTATATAACTTAAAATCTAAGCACTTTAGATTTCTTTTTTTTTTTTTTTTTGTCAGTTCAAAAAGAGCCCTTGTTGTGGTTATTAGTTGCACTCAAGTCTGCTCCAACTCATGGCAACGTTATGTATAACAGAAGGAAACGTTGCCTGTGCCATCCTCACACTTGGTGTATTTGAGCCCATTATTGCAGCTGTTGTGTTAATCCATCTCACAGAGGGTTTTCCTCATTTTTGCTGACTCTCTACTTTACCAAACATGATGTCCTTTTCTAGTGAAAAAGGGCCTTATCTTGTGTTAATTATATAAGTTATTTTTGAGAATTACTGAATCAGTGCTTTTCACATATTGTCTAACTCATTATTCCTTGTGTACAGTATGAGAAATCCCATTTCATTTATGGTGTGACAATACCTGTAACTGTAATAGTTGACTTTCGACCAGTTTAATTTTTTTTTAAATACTGGCACAAGGTAAAATTTCAAACATTATGAAATTCTCGCCTTCATCCTATTTGTGTATCTACTTTTTGGAACATGTATGTGAGAGTATTACACCCACTGCCTTGCACTCGCTTTTTTCATTAACATAACATCTTGAAAGTTTTTCTCTAATAGCTTTATGGTTCTATTTTTTAAATTGCTGCAAAACATTCCTTTGGGTGGATGCATTGTAAATTATATAAACCATTCCCTATTGAAATTTTAAATAGAATTTTGTCGAACTAAAAATATTAGTATCAGCTACACCTGATTTATATTTGACATTAAACATCTGTGAACTCCTTAGGGTTTCTATTTTATTTATTGAATTTTCTGAAATTTTTGGACCATTTCAGTTGGCACATTTAGACCATAATTTCTGGCCAAGATGAAGTGTGAAGGCTTTGAGAAGTTTACAAAAGCAGCCTCAACTACAGCTTCTCTTGGCAAAGCCCAGCCCAGATCAAGACAATGGATTTTTCCAGCTTCACTGCATTGCCTTTGAGACTATGAGGTGTTAGCATCCTTTCTGTAGATGTTTCAGAAGGAAGCCTCAATCTATATTTGACTGATGGGATTTGGTAGTTTGGCATAAATGAACACCACAAATAGGTTCTAATGTGGTTATCATATATTAGAAAAGTGTTTGGATTTATATTTGTGAATTTTAGGGTTTTCAAAACAAATGATATCCATCTTATGAAATCAGGAGTAATGATTGAGGCTTCCTTCATTGTAGCAGAGTATGGATTATATCCACAACAGCATGAGGCAAAACAACCTGCAGGCTTTGCTAGATTATATAAGCATCGCCATTGTCATATATTATATAACTACTAATATATATAATATATATGGAATCATTTCCATTGTCCTCCACATAACCATCTTGTGTGTGTGTGTCTGTTGAAGTTATGACGGAAAATCAACATAACAAGATTAAAGAAAATTTTCATTTTACTCTCAGTTAAATTTAGACAATACAAGCCAATTTTAGGAAATATTATTTAAAACATCTGTTTTTTTAAATATACTGCTTTAGTTATTTATTCTCTGAGCCTCCCTAAATTAAGTTTTAGAATTAAAATCTTAACTGAATAACCATCTTTTTATTTTCTGTGGCAAGATTCTCTCTTCTTCCCAAGAGCAAACTCAGCTTGCCACTATTCTTTCCTTAATAAAGTCTCCTCTAAGATTGACATTTATAATTCTCAGTTTAAGTGACCTCCTCTCAATGCCTATAATTTTTTTTTAATTGTGCTTTAGGTGAAAGTTTACAGAGCAAAGTAGTTTCTCATTAAATAATTAATACACATACTGTTTTGTGACATTGGTTGCCAACCCTGCAGTGTGTCAGCACTCTCCCCTTCTTGACCTTGGGTTCCCCATTTCCATTCATCCAGCTTTCCTGTTCCCTCCTGCCTTCTCATCTTTGTCCCTGGGCTAGTGTGTCCATTTAGTCTTGTATACGTGGTTGAACTACGAGTGTTACTGTTTGTTTTATAGGCCTGTCTAATCTTTGGCTGAAGGGTGAACCTCAGGAGTGACGTCAGTACTGACTTAAAAGGGTGTCCAGGAGCCATACTCTTGGTGTTTCTCTAGTCTCTGACAGACTGGGTAAACCTGGTCTATTTTTGTGAGTTTTAATTTTGTTCTACATTTTTCTCCAGCTCTGTCAGACCCTCTATTGTGATCCCTGTCAGAGCAGTTGTGGTGGTAGCCAGGCACCATCTAGTTGTGCTGGACTCAGTCTGGTGGAGGCTGTGGTAGTCAATGCCTGCAACTTAAGTACATGATACTTTATATTGTTTTTCTAGATTATTCTAGTTAATTAAGGCATTTGTCCCCTGGTCCTCCCACTCATTAGAAACTGAATTGTTAATATAAATCTGTTTGAAATTAATATTTAGAGCATGTTTAATCTTTTTAACATATTAGTAAATTTTTACATAACTTTCTATTAAGAGAGACAACTATGTAATGGATAAGAGCCTATAATTTGAAACGAAATGCCTGGGTTTGAATTCAAGCTTTGCCACTTACTATCTGTGTGAAATTGGGCAAGTTCCTTGATCTCTCTGTATATTGGTCACCTCATCTGGAAAATGGCAATAAAATAGCAGGTACTTTATCTGGTTACTGTGAAGGATAAATGATCTGATCCATGTAAAGCATTAAAAATAGTGCACAGCACACAGTTATTACTTAAGGTTGGTAAGTGATATTTTAAACCAAATTCAAGGTAGGTGGAGCCAACATGGCTCTATAAACAGAAGCACCATGCCATCACTCCACAGCAAAGACCTGAAAAACTAAGTAAAACAGAGACAGATGTCAATCCTGGAACCCTAAGCATCAAATGAAGAGATAAAGAACTCAGCCAAGCACTGACTGGCATAAGAAACTGACGGAGAACAGAAAGTGAGGAGAGATATGAGGGGAGGGTCCTTATCAGCTAATGCAGCATGAATTTGCAATCTTGGACCCTTGTAGAAAATCAGCAGACAGCGAGTATGGGGAAGCAGCTTCACGGAGCTCCCAGCAGAAGATAGAGCACCTGATAACCAGTGATACACGTTTTCCCACCCCCAACTCTTCTTCCCATTGCTCGGCCTCTGCCGCTTCCCAGTGGGCTGAGTGACCGAGGTCCAGGAGGTGCCAGCTCCGTGCCATTTGGGTTCGCCTGGCCCACACTGGTTGGCTTCTCCAGTTTACATTTCTTTGTTGCTGGTGTTGCTTTTTTCAGCTTCTGGTTTCTTCCCTGACTTTCACCTCCTACCCCTCCTTTCTCTCGAACACCTGGCTCCATATGCCATCTTTGCTTCTCCTTGACAAGCTTCTTGAAGTGCCAACGCACTGCTATGCTGGTGCAATTCCTCGGGCCTTTTAATTTTTGTTTGTCTTCTTTTTTCCTTTTTGTTTTTCTTCATTTCTCGGTTTCTCGTCTCTCTACTTACCTTCTTTTCCTGTCTCCTGAAAACCGGGTGCTGTGTGTCATCTTCGCCCCTTCTCGCCAGGCTGTACTGCGCAGCTTGGGAGCCACTCCCCTGACTGCACAGCCATGCCAAGTGGGATCTATGGGGGCCTTTTTAAAAATTTTAATTTTTTTAATTTTTCTTGTTTCCTTTTTGTCTTCATTTCTCAGTTTCTTATCTCTATTTTCCTTTCTCCTGAATACCTGGTGCTGTGTGCCGTCTCCATTCCTTCTAGATGAGCTGTGCCCTGAGACCTGGGAGCCACTTCCCAGTTGCTGGTGGGATCCCTGGGGGCATTTATTCTCTCTCTCTCTTTTTTAAATTTTTATCTCTTTTTTTTTTCCTGTTTGTTTTTCTTCATTTCTCAGCTTCTTGTCTGTCCACTCCAATGACTGGCTTCTTCAGCACTTTTTTTTTACTCTTGTTTCTCTCTCCTGTCTCTCTTCTT
This sequence comes from Trichechus manatus latirostris, assembly GCF_000243295.1. Classification (NCBI taxonomy): domain Eukaryota; kingdom Metazoa; phylum Chordata; class Mammalia; order Sirenia; family Trichechidae; genus Trichechus; species Trichechus manatus. Next base: position 2,435,115 of record NW_004444045.1, read on the forward strand.
TCTCATACCCAACTTAGCTCCACACATGACAACCTCCCACCTCCCTACAGCCTATCTGCACTGTGCACTGAACATCACACCCCCTAGCAGTACAGGCATGACCTACCAGAACCTGCCCTGCAGTGACCCAGCCTGCCCTTTCGGCCCCAGTACATGCCACAAACAACCCATCCCAGGCCCTCCCGTTCAGCTAGACCTGCCCTGCTGCATTATAGCTGAGTGATAGGCCCTGCCCATTGGACAAGGAGGTGAAGAGTATCATGCCCACAGACGAGCAAACAGCAAAGAACACACAGCCCGCCTGCTCAGACATAACCAAATAAAACAAAAAAGCAGGACAAAACAAACAAATCTACAATCAATCAATGAAGAAAATAACTACTGAATGTCCCGAAGACAGCAAACAATATCAACACATATAAAAAAACAGGACAGGATGGTTTCCGTAGGTGTCCAAAATAAAACACCAGATGACTTTCCAGTAGAAGAAAAGACACTGGAACTACCTGATAGGAAATTTAAATCTCTAATATTCAGAGCTATCCAAGAGTTGAAGTAAAAAGCAGACAAATATGAGGGAAAAATAGACAAATTCATGGAAAAGGCAGAAAAATTCATAGAAAATACAGACAATGGAATAATTCAAGAAAATAATACAGAAACAAAATGTCAAAATAAATTCACAACTAAAAATCATACAAAAACAACAATTTAGAAATCCAGAAGATAAACAATAAGATTTCAGAAATGGACAGTGTCATAGAAGGTCTGAGGAGCAGGTTTGAAAAAATGGAAGACAGGATCAGTGAAATTGAAGACAAATACTTGGCTACCACTTTGTTTTAGGAAAAATCAGAAAAAAGAACAAAGAAAAATGAAGAAACCCTGAGAATGATGCGGGATATAATCAAAAGCAAAAATTTGCACATGATTGGAGCTCCAGAACGGGGAGAAAATGGAAAACACAGAGAGGATCATTGAAGAAGTGCTGACAGAAGACTTCCCTAATATCATGAAAGATGAAAAGCTGACCATCCAAGAAGTTCAACAAACTCCATATCGGATAGACCCCTAAAGAAAATCACCAAGGCATATCAGAATCACACTCGCTAAAATCAAAGACATAGAAAAAATCCTGAGAGCAGCTCGAGAAAAATGAAAAGTCACCTACAAAGGGGAAGCAATAAGACTAAGCTCTGATTACTCAGCAGAAACCATGCAGGCAAGAAGGCAATGGGATGACATATATAAAACCTTGAAAGAAAGCAATTGCCAGGCAAGAATAATATATCCTGCAAAACTCTCGTTTAAATATGATGGTGAAATTAGGACACTTCCAGATAAACAGAAATTAAGGGAATATGTAAAAACAAAACTCAACTTACAAGAATGATTAAAGGGAGTCCTTCAGTTAGAGAACAAACAACATCAGATGACAGCCTGGATCTAGGACGTAAAATCACACCAGCCAGATACCAACCTAGGAAATGAACTCTCAAGGACTATTCAAAACCAAAAGATTTACAACAGGGAACCAGAGAGGTTAATCTGTAAATGTCAACAACATCAGAACAACAAAAGAGGGACTAAACAGTGTACGTATAGAACTTTGTAATGGAAAGGAAGGCAAGGCAATACCAAGTAATAATAGACTGGTTCAAACCTAGGAAGATAATGGTAAATTTCAAGGTAACCACACAGAAAGTTAACAAACCTACTCATCAAAATACAGAAGAAAAACATAAAATCTCAGTAAAAACAAAATCTGCAAAAACAAAAGAAATGAAAAAAAAATCCACAAACAAAAGGAATTCAGCACAGGAGTGTAAGAGGAACAAAGAAAATGTCAGCACCACAAAAAAAAAAAAGCCCTACAAAATGACAACAATAAACTCACACCTATCAATAATTACACTGAATGTAAATGGCCTAAGTGCACCCATAAAGAGACAGTGACAGAATGGATTAAAAAAACAGAATCCATCAGTGTGCTGTCTACAAGACACATCTTAGAAACAAAGACATAAATTTATTAAAAATAAAAGGATGGAAAAAATATATCAAGCAAACAGCTACCAAAAAAGAACAGGAATAGCAATAGTAATCTCAGATAGAATAGACTTTAAAATAAAATCCACCATAAAAGACAAAGAAGGGCACTATATAATGATTAAAGGGACGATCCATCATGAAGATATAGCCATAATAAATATCTACGCACCCAATGACAGGGCTCCAAAATGCATAAAACAAACTCTAATAGGACTGAAAAGAGAAATTGATAGTTCTACAATAATAGTAGGAGACTTCAACACACCACTCTTGGTAAAGGACAGACATCTAGAAAGAAACTCAACAAAGATACAGAAGATACAGAAGAAACAATCAGCCAGCTTGACCTTGTAGGCATATATAGAACACTCCACCTAACAGCTGCAAAGTACACATTCTTTTCCAATGCACATGGAATGTTCTCCAGAATAGAACACATCTTAGGCCACAAAGCAACCCTCAACAAAATCTAAAACACTGAGATAATACAAAGTATCTTCTCTGATCACAATGCCATCAAAGTAGAAATTAACAACAGGAAGAGCGAGGAGAAAAAAATAAATTACATGGAAACTGAATAAAACCCTGCTTAAAAACCATTGAGTAATAGAAGAAATCAGAGATGAAATAAAAAAATTCCTAGAATCAAATGAGAATGAAAATACATCATACCAAAACCTTTGGGACACAACAAAGGCAGTACTCAAAGGTCAGTTTATAGCAGTAGATGCACACATCAAAAGAGAAGAAAGAGACAAAATCAATACATTAGCTACACAACTGGAACAATTAGAAAGAGAATAGCAAAAGAATCCCACAGCCACCAGAAGAAAGGAAATAATAAAGATCAGAGCAGAAATAAATGAAATACAGACTAGAAAGAATCAACAAAACCAAAAGTTGGTTCTTTGAAAGGATCAAAAATCGTCAAACCACTGGCCAAACTGACAAAAGCAAAACAGGAGAGGATGCAAATAACTCAAATAAGAAATGAAATGGGGGACATTACAACAGACCCAACTGAAATATAAAGGATCGTAACAGTGTATTATGAAAAACTGTACTCCACCAAATTTGAAAACCTAGAGGAAATGGATATATTTCTAGAAACACACTACTTACCCAAACTAACACAAAATGATGTTGAAAATCTGAACAGACCCATAACAAGAGACTGAAAAGGTAGTAAAAAAACTCCAAACAAAAAAAAAAGCCCTGGCCTAGGTGGCTTCACTGGAGAATTCTACCAAACATTCAGAGAAGAGCATACACCAGTACTACTCAAACTATTTCAGAACATAGAAAAGGAAGAGATACTTACAAATTCATTCTATGAAGCCAGCATAACCCTGATACCAAAACCAGGCAAAGATGCCACAAGAAAATTACAGACCAATATCTCTCAAGAATATATATGCAAAAATTCTCAACAAAATTCCAGCCAATAGAATTCAGAATCATATCAAAAAAATAATACACCACGACCAAGTAGGATTCATACCAGGTATGCAAGGATGGTTCAACATTAGAAAATCAATCAACATCATCCACCACATAAATAAAAGAATCACATAAGCATTCCAGTTGACACAGGAAAAGCATTCCAACACCCATTCCTGTTGAAAACGCTCAGTAAAATAGGTATAGAAGGGAAATTCCTCAACATAATAAAGGGCATCTATACGCAACCAACAGCCAACATCATTCTTAATGTAGGGTGGCTGAAAACATTCCCCTTGAGACCAGGATCAAGACAAGGATGCCCTTTCTCACCACTCCTATTTAACATTGTGCTGGAAGTCCTAGCTAGAGCAATGAGGCAAGAAAAAAAATAAAGGGCATCCAAACTGGTAATGAAGAAGTAAAACTGTCCCTGTTTGTGGATGATATGATACTATACATAGAAAACTTAAAAGATTCCATGAGAAAACTACTGGAACTAATAGATTCAGCAGAGAATCAGGATACAAGATAAACGTACAAAAATCAGTTGGATTTCCTATATACTAATAAAGAGAATGACAAAAAGGAAATCAGGAAAACAATACCATTTATAATAGCCCCTAAGAAAATGAAATACCTAGGAATAAATCTAACCAGGGATGTAAAGACCTATACAAGGAAAACTACAAAACACTACTGCAAGAAACCAAGAGATCTACATGAATTGAGAAACATACCATGCTCATGGATAGATAGACTCAACATTGTGAAAATGAATATTCTACCCAAAGCAATTTACAAATACAATGCAATCCTGATCCAAATACCAACAACATTCTTTAAAAAGATGGAAAAACTAATAATTAACTTAATATAGAAAGGGAAGAGGCCCCGGATAAGTAAAGCACTACTGAATAAGAAGAATAAAGGAGGACTCACACTACCTGACCTCAGAACCTACTATACAGCTACAGTAGTCAAAACAGCCTGGTACTGGTACAACAACAGATACATTGACCAATGGAGCAGAACTGAGAACCAGATGTGAATCCGTCCGCCTATGGTCACCTACTCTTCGACAAGGACCCAAAGTCCATCAGATTGGGAAAAGACAGTCTTTTTAACAAATGGTGCTGGCAAAACTGGATGTCCATCTGCAAAAAAAAGAAACAGGACCCATACCTCACGCCACATACAAAAACTAATTCAAAATGGATCAAAGACCTAAATATAAAATCAAAAACTATAAAGATCATAGAAGAAAAAATAGGATCAACACTAGAGGCGCTAATACATGGCATTAACAGGATACAAACCATAACTAACAAACACACAAACCCTAGAAGATAACTGGGATCTTCTAAAAATTAAACACTTGTGCTCATCAAAAGACTTCACCAAAAGAGTAAACAGACAACCTACAGACTAGGAAAAAAATTTTTTGGCATAACAAATCTGACAAAGGTCTAATCTCTCAAATCTACACAAAAATCCAACACCTCTACAACAGAAAGACAAATAATCCAATTAAAAAATGAGCAAAGGAAATAAACAGATGCTTCACCAAAGAAGACATTCAAGAGGCTAACAGACACATGAGGAAATGCTCACAATCACTAGTTATTAGAGAAATGCAAATCAAAACCACAATGAGATACCTTCTCAACCCGGCATTACTGACATGAATCAAAAAAACAGAAAATAATGAATGTTGGAGAGGCTGTGGGAAGACTGGAACTCTTATGCACTGCTGGTAGGAATGCAAAATAGTATAGCCATTTTGGAAAATGATATGGCACTTCCTTAGAAAGCTAGAAATGGAAATACCATATGATCCAGGAATCCCACTCCTAGGAATATATCCTAGAGAAATAAGAGTCGTCACATGAATAGATGTATGCACACCCGTGTTCATTGCAGCATTTTTCACAATAGCACAAAGATAGAAACAACCTAGACAGCTATCAACAGATGAATGGATAAACAAACTATGGTACATACACACAATGGAGTACTACGCAACGATCAAGAACAATGGATGAATCTGTGAAGCATCTCACAACATGGATGAATCTGGAGGGCATTATGCTGAGTGAAATAAGTCAATCACAAAAGGACAAATATTGTAAGAGACCACTACTATAAAAACTCATGAAAAAGTTTACACACAAAAAGAAACAATCTTTGATGGTTACGAGGGAGGGGAGGGGTGGGGATGGAAAAATACTAAATAGACAATAGAGAAGCAGTAACTTTGGTGAAGGATGAGACAGTGCACAATACTAGGGAAGCCAGCACAACTTGTACAAGGCAAGGTCATGGAAGCCCATAGACACATCTAAATTCCCCAAGGGACTGAATTACTGTGCTGAGGGCTGTGGGGACCATGGTCTGGGGGAACATCTAACTCAATTGGCATAACATAGTTTATAAAGAAAATGTTCCACATTCTGCTTTGCTGAGTGTCGTCTGGGGTTTTAAAAGCCTGCGAGTGGCCATCTAAGATACTCCACTGGTCTCACCCCTTTGAAGGCAAGGGAGAATGAGGAAAACTAAAGACACAAGGGAAAAATTAGTCCAAAGGAATAATGGACCACAACTACCACAGCCTCCACCAGACTGAGTCCAGTACAACTAGATGGTGCCCGGCTACCACCACTGACTGCTCTGACAGGGGTCACAGCAGAGGGTACCGGCCAGAGCTGGAGAAAAATGTAGAAGAAAATTCTAACTCACAAAAAAAGACCAGACTTACTGGCCTGACAGAGACTGGAGAAATCCCAAGAGTATGGCCCCCGGACACTCTTCTAGCTCAGTAATGAAGTCACTCCTGAGGTTCACCCTTCATCCAAAGATTAGACAGGCCCCTAAAACAAAACGAGACTAAAGGGGCCCACCAGCCCAGGGGCAAGAACTAGAAGGCAGGAGGGAACAGAAAAGCTGGTAGGTAATAGGGAACCCCAGGTCAAGAAGGGAGAGTGTTGACGTGTTATGCGGTTGTTAACCAATGTCATAAAACAATATGTGTACTAACTTTAATGAGAAGCTAGTTTGTTCTGTAAACCACCTAAAGTACAGTTAAAAAAAAAAATTCAAATAAGATTTATCCGATGATATTTTAGTATTTCTGACATTAAAAAAGACACTAAAAAGCAATTTAGTTTAATAATTAACAGCACAATACCAGGCTAAACTCATTTAAATCATCCTTATGTTACCTGCATTTACTCAATTATTGTCGGAGATTGTTTAATTAAAACATTTTTCCCTGAGCAGCATAAAATTACATGAATAATGAAATAATATTAAATACACAAGCATATAGGCATCACTGACATAACATCTATTTTATCTTTTATCATTTTAGTAATACTAAGCATTTTTTAAAACACATACCATTTCTAAAATAATTATATAAAATATCTTTATCCTTATTGCCAATCTTGAGAATTTTTTCTTCAATCAGAAATTCATTTTCAATTAAGAAATACCAGTGGAGCACGTTTGCATATACATTTCCTTACCCCATTATTTTTTTTTTTTTACAACTGCTTCACCATGGTGAGTTTCTCCTGCTTTTTATTGGGCTCAAATCTGTGAATTATAATCAGTGACTCTTTTTATGGGTTTTCGTTTCCAAAGTATTTTGCATATTCTCCTTACATGTGTTAGTCTTCTGTGTGGTTACCCCCCCCTTCTTATCACCCTCCTTTATATATCTATAAGGTAAACATGGGAAGAAGAGTGATTTCACAAACATAGAAACTGACTTGAGAAACTTTAAGTAACACGCTTAAGCCCTGGGGTGAAGGTTGAGGAGAAATGAATAGTAGATTCCTGTCAAATCTACTTTTGTTCCGGTGTAGGGTGGGCAGATTCTAGGGTGACCCCATAACAGCCCCAAACTCTTGATAGCTTTGTGTAGTCTCCTTCTCTTGAGTGTGGGTGGGACCTGTTACTTGCTTCTAACCAACAGAATATGGTACAGGTATAGAGGTGATGGAGCCCTGGTGGCACAGTGGTTAAGTGCTATGGCTGTTAACCAAAAGGTCAACAGTTTGATTCTACTAGCCACTCCTTGGAAACCCTATGGGGCAGTCCTACTCTGTCCTATAGGATTGCTGGGAGTCAGAATTGACTCGATGGCAGTGGGTTTGGTTTTATGGTTTTTTACAGAGGTGATAGGTTATATATGATTATGTTACATGAGATTCTAATGCCTGTCTTGTGAGATCTCTCTCTGTCTCATTGGCTTTGAAGAAGCAAGCTGATACATTGTCAGAGGGCCACATGGCAAGAAACTGAGGCCCTCAGTCCATCAGTTCACAAGTTACTGAATAGTGCCAACAGCCACTTGAGCAAGGAAGTAGATCCTTCTCCACTTGAACCTCAGATGAGACTGCAAGATCAACACTTGGACTGTGGCCCTGCAGGAGACCCAGCTTATGCACCTGACCCACAAAAACTGTGAGCAATAAACGTGTTTTTTTTTTTTTTTTTCAAATGCACTAAGTTTGGGGTAATATTGTTGCACAGCAATAGATAACTAATACATGGTATTTATTAAACTATAAGCTCCACAGTTTCACATAATTTTGTCTGTGTCTCTAGCACCTAGGAATGTGTCTGGGCATGGAGGTGTTTGATAAAAATGCATAGGAAAGAAAGAAGGAAGGGAGGAAAGAAGGGAAGGAGGAAGGAAGGGAGAGACGGAGGGAGGAAGGAAAGGAGAGACAGAGGGAGGGAAAGAAGCAAAGGCGGGGAGGAAAGAAGGAGGAAGGAAGGAAGACTGGTCACTGGATTGCCAGTAAGGTCTGGTGCTCAGAGAACTGGTGTGTGATGTGCACCAAGTGAGTTTGGTAGGATGTGTTTGGTTAAGTTTTCTCTAAATGTTTTCACACCTAGTGGTGTATACTCTAAATTGACAGGTTTGTCTATAGGTGTTTGGCAGTTTGATAAATTCATGGGTGAGAAGTAGTGGAAGTTATTGTGAAATGGATGAATTAACGCATGTAAAGTGCATAGTAGTTCTTGGAATCCGGTGAAGGAACACTCAACAATTGTCAGCTATTATTATTAGAGGTTTCTATAAAATAATGTAACTATTTTGAAACTAACTTACTCATGTATCCCTATTTGTTCTTGTACAGGTCGGGACAAGCTAGCTTATGCTGTAGTAACAAACTCCAAACCTCTAGTTGCTTAAAACAACAAGGATTTATTTCCTGGTCGTGCTAGAGATGTACCATGAACTGGTTGGTGCTTTCCTTAACGTGGGACCCACCCTGACAGCAGTGATTCTAGCTGAGACACTGCCATTGCTATGGCAGAGAAAAGCAACAGCATTTTAATTTCATGCTGGCTTCTAAAACTTCCACCTGGAAATGACAAATGTCATTTCTACTCACATTTCATTGGTCAAAATAAATCACATGGATACATGTAACTCTAAAGGGCAGGGAGGGGAGCTCAATGCTACCCTTCACCAATAGCATTAATGACTACTACAGTTTCCTTAAAAAAAATTACCTTGGGAGGATGTACACTTAATAATGACAGCTAACTTTTCTTGAGCATTTATTATGTGTCAAGCATGGTGATAAACAAGAAGACTATAAAATATTCCCATTAATATCTTTGTATTGCACATGAAATAAAACTGAGGCATAGAGAAACAACACTATGCAGGTAGATAGCACAGACATAGACTCAGACCTGTCTCATTCCAGAGCTTATGCTCATCATTACCACTCAGTTTCCTCCCATTAACTCCAGTGACACCAACGTAAATATTTTCAAAACATACACTCAATTTTTTTTTGTTTTAAATCATAAGGAAGTGTTTTAGAATGAGAATTATTTGGAGCCATAGTGACACAGTGGTTAAGAGCTTGGCTTCTAACCAAAAGGTCAGCAGTTCAAATCCACCAGCCACCCTCTGGAAACCCTCTGGGGCAGTTCTATGAAGTGTAAGAAATCTCAAAGGTTGTAGAAGTTTCTTTCCTGTTTTCATAATGGTTTTGGAGGGGTAAAGAGGTCAGCAGAGTGATCCTCTTTCACTGGGTAACTTGAGTCAGAATAATGGGGACTGCACCACCCTCACCAAAACAATCAATCAAAAAAACAAAACCCACTGCCTTTGAGTCAGTTCTGACTCGTAGTGACCCTTAGGACAGAGTAGAACTGCCCCCATAGGGTTTCCAAAGTTGTAATTTTCACAGAAGTAGACTGCTACATCTTTCTCCCGTGGAGAGGCTTGTGGGTTCAAACGTCTGACCTTTTGGTTTGCAGCCAAGTGCATAACCACCGCGCCACCTGGGTTTACAAGGTGCAGCTGGTGGGTTGGAACTTCTGACCTTTTGGTTAGCAGCCGAACACTTAACCACTGCCCAGCCTGGGCTCCTTTACTACCTTCACCAAAACCAAACCAAACTTTCTTTCCATCAAGTCGATTCTGACTCATAGGACGCCTATAGGACAGAGTAGAACTGCCCCATAGGGTTTCCAGGGAGTGGCAGGTGGATTGGAACTGCTAACCTTTTGGTGAGCAGTCAAGCTCTTAACTACTGCACCACCAGGGTTCCTTTACCACCTTCACAGTGGGGAAGAATTCAGCCTCAGTGGAATAGTCTAGATTGGGCCTCCATCTACCATGGGGGACTCTATCTGACTACAAGGCTGGGAAATGTAGTTTAGCTGTGTGCCTTGTGAGTTTTGCCATAGAGCTCATGAGACACTGACTGTGCTTTATATTTTCATGGGATTGAGGAGACCTTAAAATGAGCTGAATACATTTGAAGTTAGCAGGGAATATCTCAAACCCACCTCCCTGGTGGACTGCATTCCTCTCTCATTCCAGGACTCCAGAGTAGTGTTTCTTATCTGGTTTGATTCCACTCTCTTAGCATTTAGTATTTCACACTTCTTAGCATAGTTTATAGTTTGCCTTGTGCTAATGGAAAAGTTATAGTAGGAATTCTTTAAAAAAAAAAAAAAAGTTTATCGATTTAAACTCATGGGGAGAGTAGAACTGTGCTCCACAGGGTTTTCAGTGACTGATTTTTTGGAAGTAGATCACCAGGCCTTTCCTAGGTGGACTTGAACCTCCAACCTTTTGGTTAGTGGCCACTTTAATCATTTGTACCACCCAGGGACTCCTAGAATTCTTTACCTTCCCCTTAATTGCCATGTGAGATTTTTGTAATCTCTTTTTTTTCTCGGTATGAATGCAGGATGATGCCGAGGACGCTGGTGGTCAGCAGAACACACCCTGTGCTGTGTGACCTGGAGGAAAGCTGCATGTGCCGCTTGGCCGGTGCTGCATCCCTCAGGGTCTCTGCAGATCACCAGCTGAGACTTCTCAGGCCTGCTAGGAGGACACCTCGTCCAGACTTATCCTCCAGGTGGTCCCTCACAAACTGTGATTCAGGTTTTAGGGAGTTTCACAGGGGATGGAGGGGAGGAGTGGATTACTGAAATGGAAGGGAGGTTTGAAAGCTGTTGCAATGAAGTAAGGGACTGAGCCTTTATGAACTTGTTGAAGCTTCTGCCTTTTGGCTGGGCTCGAGCCGTTGCATTGTCTACTCCCATGGTGAATAATAAGGTTAATAAAGTGGTGTTATGAATTGAATTGTGTTCCCCCAAATATGTGTTGAAATCAGATACCCTGTATCTGTAAATCTGACCTTGTTAGAAATAGGGTTTTTCCTTGTTATGTTAATGAGGCTATACCAGTGTAGGGTGGATCCCAAACTTAACCACTTCTGAATAATAAAAAAAGCAGAATAAACACTGAGACACAACAAAGGGGAAGATAGACACCACGTGAGGATCATCTACAAGGCAAGGAATGCGAAAACCCATTGCCATCGAATGGATCCTGACTCATAGAGACCCTAAAGGACAGAGTAGAACTGCCCCATAGAGTTTCCAAGGCTGTAAATCTTTACAGAATCACACTGCTACATCTTTTTCCTGCAGAGTGGCTGGTGGATTTGAACCACTAACCTTTGGGTTAGCAGCCAAGCACTTTAACCACTCTGCCACCAGGGCTCCAAAGAATGCCAAAGAACCAAGGAACGCCTGGGGCTACCGACAAGGAAGGAATCAACACAGTCAGGATCCTGATTTGGACTTTTAGTTTCCAGAACTCTGACAAAACAAATTTCTCTTCTTTAAAGCTACCACTTAAGGAGCCCTGGTGGCACAGTGGTTCAAGCATTCAGCTGCTAACCAAAAGGTCAGCGGTTGGAACCCACCAGCTGCTCCACAGGCGAAAGATGTGGTAGTCTGCTACCGTAAAGATTACAGCCTTGGAAACCCTATGGGGCAGTTCTGCTCTGTCTTGTAGGGTCGCTATGAGTTGGAATCAACTTGACGGCAATGGGTTTGGTTTGGTTTGGTTTGTGGTATTTATTTTACAGCAGCACTAGGTAACTAAGGCAAGGGTTTTAAGATTGGATTCTGTATTATCCCATGATTCTAGGGTGGCCATAATTACTGGGGGCATTAGAGGTCCAGGTACTGTAACACATATCACTTTAAGTATTTAAAAATGTTTTCACAGACATTATATCATTTTGGTTTTGTCAGCTAGGGAGGGCTAGTGGCTGTGTTCTTGTTTAACTTTGTTTTTCTAGCCCAGTGTAGTATATATTCACAATAGTCCAAAGAGTTAATAAGCAAATACCTGTCTCTTCATTCTGTAGAAGTAAAAATATGTTCAGGAAGGTTATGAGACTTTCCTAAGGTCACATGGGTGCTAATAACAGATTGAATTTTGAAGCAAGTTCTTCTAATTCACTTTCCATTGTTCTTTCTGCTAAACTATACTGCTTTACCATCTTTTGAATGTGCTCAAAAGTAGCAAATATTCATCCTTTGAGGATAAATTCCAGTTTTGGAAATAGTCAAAGGTATTTGAGTATTGATGTGGTGAATAAAGTGGGTGACCAAGTTAGATAATGCTATTTTAGATTAACAATAAGGCACATCTATAAACTAACCCTTTTTTTGAGGCTCATACACTGGCGCATAATACATACTCTCTAAATATTTGTTAGTTTGATTTGAGAAAAAAATGCATAAATACTTTAAAATTCATCTTTCGACTATGTAGCCGTGTAACTTTCACCAATGTTAAGATCAGAGCCAGATCCAAGGAAATTGAAAACAGAAACTCGCTAAGAGCAAAAAGTACAGAGTTCAAACAACGGCCATGTTTAAAACCTGAACTATGTTTTCAGTGATTTTTTAGTCTAGTACATATAACTTAGTTTGTAATTTGGCCATTGAGAGGGGTTGTTTATAAAAGTGGAGAGGGAATGAATACTTCTCTTTCCACTGTGTGTTAGGTATGTATTTCATTTAATTATTACACCAGTTTATGAATAGACATTTCTGTGTTAAAGATGAGGAAAACTAATCAAACTAACTAATCAAAGGTCACATAGCTTGTCGGAGGCAGGGTTAGAACCAGAATCCAAGTCCACCTGATTTCAAAGCCGAAATCTTTCTTCCAAATAATGCTGCTTCTTTTCAAAGGCATAAGAAACAAAGGAGGTGTAGTGAGTTGAATGGTGGCCCTTAAAAAAAATATGTCTATGTTCTGGAATCTGTGAATGTGACCTTATTTATAAAAAGAGTCTTTGCAGATGCAATTAATAATCTCAATATGATATCATCCTGGATTATCTGGATGGGTCCTAAATTCAATGAAGGAGTTACTGGCTGGTACAGACAGTTAGGCATTTGACTACTGGGCCAAAGTTGGTGGTTCAAACCTACTCAGAGGCTCCTAGGCCTGGCAATTTGCTTCCGAAAGGTCACAACCTTGAAAACCCTAGGGAGCAGTCCTACTGTGCACACATGGGATCGCCATGTGTCAGAGTCGACTTGACAGAAACTAGCAACAACAACAAACTCGATGGTCAGTGCCCTTGTAAGAGACACACAGAGGGCAGGAGATACAGAGGAGAAGCTCATGTGAAGCAGAGGCAGAGATGTGAGTGATGCAGCCACAAGGAGCAGGAGCTGGAAGATGCAGGGAACAGATTGTCCTGTAGAGCCTTTGGAGGGAGTGTGGCCCTGCCAACACCTTGATTTCAGTCTTCTGGCCTCCAGAACTGTGAGAGAATATATTTCTGTTGCTTTAAGCCACCAAGTTTGTGGTCGTTTGTGATGGAAGCTCTAGGAAACTAAGACAGGAGGTATGGGGAGGATGGACATATTGATTCATGTAAGAGAAACAAAGGATACTGTCTTTGGAGACACAGGTCTGGGGTTGAATCTCAGCTCTTATGCTTATCATTTTGTGTGACCTGAACAAGTAATTAACATCTCTAAGGCTCAGTTTCCTCATCTATAAAATAGAAATTATAATGTATTTCTCACTGGATTTTAAGGATTTAATAAAATAGGATATGAAGCACTTAGCACAGTTTAAGCATTCAATTTACCTCCTTCTGTGGATCAGGAGAATTTTTAATAGTGAGATAAAATGTTATCCTTAACTTGAGTAGCTCCCATAGTTTTGTAAATGAGACAAGGCAGTACAGTGTTGCAAGGCCTGTAAAAAAGATAAAATGAGATACAGCAGTGATACAAAAGAGGATATGATTAACTCAGCCTGGTTGAATCAGGGAAGTTCTCAAAGGGGAAGAACCAGAAGCTGAGGTTGAAGGGTGAGTAGACATGTACCAGGCAGACGATGGGCAAAAAGTAGTCCACATAAAGGAAACAGAATGTATAAACAGCTGGATGTGGAAAACGGCATGGTACGTACCAAGGGATGAATAAAGGATGAGAGCAGAAAAAGCTGGAGAGTGGTCTGCAGAGTTAAGAAGGTCCAGATCCGAATCATGAAGTGTCTTGAATATTATCAAAAGTAGTTTGGGCTTTATCACATAGGTGTTGTAGAGTCACTGAAGAGTTTTAGAAGTGCCATGTTATAGATGTGATTTAAGGACAGATTACTTACAGTGGGGAAGTTACTTTGAAAGGAGGAAAGGCTGAGAACAGAGAGATCTGTTAGGTAACTGCTATAATATTCAGGTGAAGAAAGGGCAAGAGTATTAATGAAGGCAGTGATAGCAGGGATGAAGAAGACAAGGTAGCTATAAGAGATATTAGGGATATCAAATCAATTGGATTTAATGTGCAGAGATGATAATGATAGATCATGGGAATAATATAGGATGATTCAAAGGTTAGTGGAAAATGACAATGGAAGAAGGACTAAATATAAGGCAAAGGAGAAGCAGAGAGAAAAAGGAAACTGGAGAGACATGTCAGTAGTGTACCAAGAATAGTGTACTAAAATGTCATGTCAGACTGCTTAATACATAGTTAGCATGCTACAAGATATAGTTTAAAAGCAGTGGATCTGATAAATATGTGCAAATCCTTTGATCTAGTAATTCCCCTTCCAGAAATGTAAGCTAAAAAAATAATTTAGGTGGTACACAAATATTTATCTATTATGAATACTCATTATATTATTGTTCATAATATCACAAAACTGCAAATAACCCAAATATCCACAAATAAAGGAATGAATAAATAAATAATATAAATGGAATACTAGATAGCCCTAAAAAGGATTTATAGAAACGTATTTATTGACATGGAAGTGTGGCAACAATATAATTGTGAAAAAAAATAGCATTATCTCGTGTTTGTAAATGAGTATTATATAATTTTATCTCACATTTGAAAATATAAGCATATATATTTATATAATTTTATCTATATACATACATGTATGCATGAATATATATTATATACAATATTTTCTCTTGAGATTTCACCACATCTATTAAAAAATTGTTCTGAAAGTCCTGGCCATTATAATAAGGCAGGAAAAAAAATTATAAAGATTTAAAAGCCAAATTGTCAGTGAAGTGTAAGGACAGACTAATTGTCAAGGAAGGACAGTCTCAAAACATTTACTCGAATTTACCCTTTCTTGTGAGGCTACTGATGATGTACTCCATTAAAACAAGGGAGTGAACCAATAGAAAGGGATACATGGAATCTAGGAAACAGGAGATGAAACTCATGCGATCCCCTCACCTTAGCTGATGGTGAAGGGATGAGAGCTGTCTGTTGGACATAAAGAGCAACTGGCAGAGGCTAGAGTAGGTTCAGGAAGTTCAGGGAGCAATGTCATCAAGAAGATGAAGTTGATAGAAGAGCATGATGGTTAATTTTATCTGTTAACTTGGCTAGGTTACAAATCCCAGTTGTTTGGCCAAATATTAGTCTAGTTGCTGTCATGGAGTTAATTACAGATGATTACAATAGTTGGCCTTGGGAAAAGCAGACTACCTTCTGTAATGTAATGTAATGTAATTACATTCCATAACGTAACATAATGTAATGCAATATAATGTGATGGGATGCCATGCAAAGCAGTGTAATGTAATCACTTTCCATCCTGCAATTTAATGTAATGTAATCAATTAATCAATCAGTTGAGGCTATACAAGGGTAGGGTGGATCTGAAAACTAATCACTTCTGTGTTATGAAAAGACCAGAATAGACACACAGACATATACTCGCAGGGGAAGAGAAATGGCACATGAGGATCAGTCTAGGAGGAAAGGCACGCCAGGGATCACTGGCAGACCCCAGAACTAGGAGAGAGACTTACAGAAGGAATCAACCTGGCCAAAACCCTCACCTGAACTTTTAGCCTCTAAAACTGTGAGAAAATGTGTTTTCTTTAAGGCCACCCACTTGTGGCATTTCTGTTATGGCAACACTAGGTAACTGACACAAATAGCCAATATAAATACATGAATTGAGAGGGTATTTAGACAAATAGGGAAGAATTTGAGCTTGACTAAAGAATAGGTACAAAGAAAATTAAGCAAATGGGAAAAAGAAACACAAACAGTTACTAACTCCAGGGTAAATAGAATATTGAGCAGAGAATGAATTTAATCATAGTTTATTACATGGTTCATTTCTGAATTACATACGTAGTTATGATAATGCAAATATGGAATATTATATCATCAAAATTATGATTTAACTCTATTGGGAAGAGATAGGGGCATGGGGAGTATTCGTGTATTTTGGGGGTTAGGATGAGAAAAGAGAGATACATTTTTATGTTCCGTAGATAATAATGTTCAAACTGGAAAACAAAATGTAGAAATAGCAATATGAGCATGCTTTTGGGATAAAGAGGAAACAAGTCAGCTAAAAGAGTTGAAAATGATTGCTTTATGGATGGAGAAATGGGGGGGGGGTGTTCCTGTTTGTCTTACAAACCTTAAAGTAGTAGTTTACTCTTGAACTATATGCATATACAACTTCGATAAGAAACACAAATTTTAAAAAATTGTCCTAGGTTTTAGAGTTTCTGATTTTCTAATCACTCTGGTGAAAACTTTGAGAACCTCTAACATTTCTCCTAAATATGTAATGAAACCATGGATACTGAAACTAAGCTCTTTATTCTGGATTCCTGGGTCTCTGGGGCAGTTTCAAGCATGGCTTACATCTGATGCAGCTAACCTTTTGGTAAATGGTACAAAAGTGAGACTATCTATGTGATAATGGAGAAAAGATCTAAGTGGTCAAGGATTTCATTTTACTTGGATCTGCAATCAACGCCCATGGAAGCAGCAGTCAAGAAATCAGAAGACACATTGCATTGGGCAAATCTGCTGCAAAAGACCTCTTTAAAGTGTTAAAAAGCAAAGATGTCACCTTGAAGACTAAGGTGTGCCTGACCCAAGCCATGGTATTTTCAATCACCTCATATGCATGCAAAAGTTGGACAATGAACAAGGAAGACTGAAAAAGAATTGATGCCTTTGAATTATGGTGTTGGTGAAGAATACTGAATATACTGTGGTTTATGTGGTCCATTAGTCGTTTGGACTAATTGCTCCCTTGAGTCTTTGGTCTCCTTCACTCTCCCTCACTCTGGACGGGAAGAGACCTATAGTAGTATCTTAGATGGCTGCTCGCAAGCTTTTAAGACCCCAGATGCCGCTCACCAAAGTAGAATGCAGAACATTGACTTTATGTACTATGTTGTGCCAGTTGACGTAGATGTCCCCCAACTCTATGGTCGTTTGTCTTCTAGCCTAGGAACTTCATCCCACGAGGTGTTTGGTTTCCCTGAGTTTACCCCTTGTGTGTTCTATGTGGGCCACACCTACAATCATGTATGTAGAAATGTCTACCACCAAACCTACATTTGCCGGTGGGTGTTTTCCCTTATATTCTCCACAGCTCTTGGTGTATCTGCCTACCTGTTTGTCCGTTTGTAAATTATTGTTTGTTATTAGTATTGCTGCGGGATTGTCTAAGTATGGTAGTTACCGTAGTTGCCCTTTATTCTTACGTTCCTCTCCATGTCCTCTCTTGCCTTGGTCATGTTGCACTGACTCCCCCCATATAATGTATTGCCTTTCCCTTCACCAGTATTAACTCGTGTCTTCTATCTAATTGGTGATTCTCCCTCCCTCCCCCTCTCATCCCTGGTAACCATCAAAGAAGGTTTGTTCTTTGTGTAAACCTTTTGTTGTTAGTTTATAATAGTGGTCTCATACAACATTTGTCCTTCTGTGATTGGCTTATTTCATTCAGCATAATGTCTCCAGATTCATCCATGTTGTGAGATGTTTCGTGGATTCATTATTATTCTTTATCATTGTGTAGTATTCCATTATGTGTATGTACCACAATTTGTTAATCAATTCATCTGTTGATGGGCATGAGTTTTTACTTTTGAAACAAAAATGTAACAGAAAAAAATGCAATGTTAGGTAAGGGAGGAAAGGTAAAGGTGTTAAGAGCAGATAGGTTTAGAGAAGATGGATTTATCAGATCATGAAGAAATTAAGGAAGATCTTATTGTTCATGGACTATGAAGTAATTTCAAGAGTAAATGTGCTACTTTGCATAAAATGGGAAATTCTGAAGATACTTCCATACGAGACAAAATGGCAACATTTTTATTTGAAATGGTTGAACTTTATAAGTAGCTTTTCCTCTTTTATCTTTCTGTTATTTGTAAAGAATTAAGGATGACTCTAACTTAGTGTTTCATGTCCATTGTTTGGAATTCTAGACATGATTTCCTATAGAAACAATTACAAGTGGTTGGATCCATAATTCCAATCCTCTTACGACTCTGTAATCCCTGCTCACC
Source organism: Trichechus manatus latirostris (assembly GCF_000243295.1). Classification (NCBI taxonomy): domain Eukaryota; kingdom Metazoa; phylum Chordata; class Mammalia; order Sirenia; family Trichechidae; genus Trichechus; species Trichechus manatus. The sequence continues at coordinate 2,453,783 of NW_004444045.1, forward strand.
ACAACAACACTGGACCCAACCAATATTTTCACGGAAAAATTCAAATATGCAGTCATATTGGTTACCTAGGAATACTTGCAATCACAAATTGGTAATGGAGATTAAAAGGGAACTATGAAGACATGGAATCAAGTATACGCCTGCTGTTTAAGGGTGGGGGAGTGTTGCTATTTGGAAAGGAGAGATAAAAGCAGCAGAAATTTACTTCTCTTTTAATGCTTGTTGACAACAAAAACTATGGTATCCAGAACTAGTTCTTAATCTAATTAGATCTAGTTCCTAGGTAAAAGAGAATAAATATGTAGTTAGGAGTATTTCTAGATGGTAACAGGTTGAAGAGACAGGGAGAGTAGAATCTCAAGAAGGAAATATGAAGAGAGGGGAGTTCTTGGGTCACATGACATTTTGGTTCAATGACTGGTTATATGCACACATACGTGTCATATATGCACATATATCATACATGTATATATAACATGCATGTATGTACCTTACATATTTGAGCTCATATAAATCAGAAACTGCCTGTACATCATTTTGATATCCTATCAACCTAACAAAAACTATTATCAGAGAATGTTTGAAATTTTATAATTTATTAGAGAATAACATTTAAGTAGCATTAATGTAAAGTATAAATCAAAATGCTTAATAATTACAAATATTATCTCAGAACTTTTGCCTTGGGGTAGAGGAAGAAACTCAATAATTGTATATTAATTTAACTTAATGAAGAGAAAAATAGCTATTTAAAGAGTTGACCACTTTTTAAAATTCCAGAACTAATAGAACACATAATTTAATGCTCGTAATAACATAGCAAAGGAAGTTCAGCCTATCAAATTCAATTTTAATAAATATGCATTGAATCTACATCTTTAGTATCAAGATAAAATAATTTGCTGCTTCAATATTTTCTTAAATGTCTGTTTTTGATAGACTGAATTTTGCCATAGATAAAAGTGAGGTTTACAGACATTTTTAATTCTATTTACCGGAACTAATTTTTTGGTTCATCTGTCAGATTGTATTACTGACCTCTAAAAAAACTGCCTTCCTTCTCTTTTATTTTTATTTAAACTTTTCAAATAGTTTACTTGCTGGTTTGAGTTGCTGCCCTGATGCCATGCCTGGCCCAGAGGTTATCTAAGTGGCGACTTATTTTGTGGACATCCTAAAATATGTCCAGTCTTGTCTTGGAATCATCACACTTTTATCTCGTTATCTTGCTACTCAACCCTACCCTATAAAAAGGGAAGAAGTCACAGCAGAGTTGAAGCCAAAAATGCATCATCTTTATCTGGAAACTGTGCAGTATGGAGTGCCTGCAAAGCTCTGAAAGAAAACTTCCTATGTGCCTCACAAAAGTGCCAGTATTTGGACTTCTGCCCAGCAGAGGTCATTGACAGCCAGCCAGTATTAACCAAGAGAGAGTTACAAGTGCAGAGTAATTGGAACAAACAAAAAAATTCACCTTTTCTTTAATATACAACTTCTTCCACTCTGACTCTGGAAAGCCAGAAGGAGGGGAAGGAGGGGAGGAAAAGGGAAAGACTCCACCAGGGTCCTCTCCCCTGTCTCAGGCCTCAGTCAGGTTGTATGGCAGAAGCTTTGAGTTGGCTATGAGGTTGACTTTAGATTTAGATGGACCAGGCCCTTTTAATCCCTGCATAGAAGTCATCATTACTTATTCATAGACCTGAAAGAATCTGAGACTATGGGTTCTGCCTGAAACAAGAAATAGAGATCCAACAGAACATATCTAAAGACAGTGACTGGAAAAAACTAAAGTCGTTCCCCACTAAGTACAGACTGCTCAATAAACGGATTACACTGGGACATATGATGCAGCGAGTTGTTTTGCTGACTGTACAAGTGGCTCTTTGGGGAATGTTGTGCTCCAGAGCATGAGGTTAAGGAGTTGGTGGGATCCTTCCCTGAAGAATCAATGCTGCGGACGCAGTCTATTGGGAATGGCTTGTTACCAATACTACAATCTATGTGTGTGTTTTAAATCTTTAATACAGTCTTCATTTGTTGTTTCGTTTATTTAAATGCTTGTTTTCATCCTGTACACAAAAAAGTAACTGTAAGGCAGTTGTCCTTGTGCTCAAGGATAAAAATAAGAGTAATGTATACAGCACTTACTGTGTGATAGACACTTTTCTAAATGCTTTATGTATACTAATATACTTAATCCTAGAAGGTTGGCGTTGTTGTTAGTTGCTGTCAAGTCAGCTCCAACTCATGGTGACCCCATGTACAACACGAATGTTGCTCGGTCCTGAACTATCTCCATGCTTGTTGGTATGCTCCAGTCCCTTGTTATAGCTGCTGTGTTTTTTCGAGTGCCTTCCGAAGAGGTAGTTTCCATTATTATCTGCATTTTATAGATTAGGGAACTGAGACATGAAGGGTTAAATAACTTGCCTATGATTACGTAGCTAGTAAAGATTGAGGTTGGAATTTGAACCCAGGAAATCTGGCTGTAGAATTTGTATCTAATTATAGACTCCCACGCATAATGATTCCAATATAGGATATGCTAAGTTTAAAGAATGGGAATTCTAGAATACTTAATTGTGCTAATGCAGAACCTGTACATAGACCAAGAGGCAGTCGTTCAAACAGAACAACGGGATACTTCATGATTAAAAATGAAAACAAAAAAGGCGTGCATCAGGGTTGTATCCTTTGACTGTATTTATTCAATCTGTATGCTGAGCAAATGATCCGAGCAGCTGGACTATATGAAGAAGAACGCAGCATCAGGATTGGAGGAAAGTCTATTAACAACCTGCATTATGCAGATGACACAACCTTGCTTGCTGAAAGTGAAGAGGATTTAAAGCACTTACTGATGAAGACCAAAGACTACAATCTTCAGTATGGATTACACCACAACATAAAGAAAACAGAAATCCTTACAACTGGACCACTAAGCAACATCATGATAAATGGAGAAAATATTGAAGTTGTTATGGATTTTATTTTACTTGGATCCACAATTAACGCCCACAGAGGCAGCAGTCAAGAAATCAGATGATGTATTGCATTGGGCAAATCTGCTGCAAATGACCTCTTTAAAGTGTTAAAAAGCAAAGATGTGTCTTTGCGGCTTAGGTGTGCCTGACCCAAGCCATGGTATTTTCAGTTGCCTCATATGTATGTGAAAGCTGGACAATAAATAAGGCAGACCAAAGAAGAATTGATGCATTTGAATTATGGTGTTGGAGAAGAATATTGAATATACCATGGGCTACCAAAAGAACAAACAAATCTGTCTTGGAAGAAGTACAGCCAGAAGGCTCCTTAGAAGCAGGGATGGTGAGACTTCATCTCACTTACTTTGGATATGTTATTAGAAGGGACCAGTCTCTGGAAAAGGACATCATGCTTGGTAAAGTAGAGGGTCAAGGAAAAAGAGGAAGACCCTAAATGAGATGGATTGTCACAGCGGCTGCAACAATGAGCACAAACATAGCAAGGATTGTGAGGATGGCGCAGGATGGGGCAGCATTTCATTCTGTTGTTTGTTCATAGGGTCGCTATGAGTCGGAACTGACTTGAGGTCACCTAACAACAACATCAAGTTTAAATATAAGATTACTGGAAGGAGGATTAATGTGGCCTGTAAATACTGAAGAAGGCTTCAGACTCACATGCTCCAGTGCCACTAGCTATCTTGTCATAAATGGCAGATGTATCTTTAGGACCTGGAGTGAAAGGACACATTTGTCTAATTTCAGCGATTCATCTCTTTGTAAAATCCATTGTAATATCTTCTTTGGTCTTATCATTCAGAGAACTCAATCTTTACAACAAATTACATAGCTCAAGGGCTTTATTTTTGTTTTGGAATAGGCATTATAATTTCATTTAGACTTTAAGACATAGGAGATACCTATTTCTATATATATCCCTGGAGCCCTAGTGGTGTAGTTGTTAAGAGCTTGTCTCTTAACCAAAATGTTGGCAGTTCAAATCCACCAGCTACTCCTTGGAAACCCTTAGGGGTAGTTCTACTCTGTCCTATAGGGTCACTATGAGTTGGAATAGACTCAACAGCAATGGGTTGGTTTGCTTGTTTGTTTTTGGTTTATATATATATATATACATCTATCTATCTATCTAATCTCTTTATAGCTGTAGCTACATCACATTGGGGGAAAGTATTGTGGAGTTGTCCTTGAACCCTTGAATAAGCCTCTTCTGATACATTCCAGGAAAAGATGATGGAAAACGTTTGACCTCTCTCATGTACCAGTGACTCTTTCATGTCAACTTGGGCCTGTTTCTAATGCCAGTGAAGATATTATCTATAGAAAAATTTCACACTCAATAAACAGGGTCAACAAATAGAAAGCTGTTGCTGGTGAGTTTTTGGTGAGTTCTAAGAAGTGGTAGGGAAGGCTGCTGAATGCAGGCTTCCTGGCTGACACCTTTACCTGAAACATTTCTAAGTGGAGAACTCAGCATTAGAATGAGTGCTGAGAATTCAGCACTTCTGAGGTGCTAAGATTATGTATCCTATCACTTCCAGAAATGGTTTTTGAAAGGAAAGTCTTAGCTAGCAGCTTCTTAGGGAGGCTTAAGAGAGTTTTCAGTTAAACTATTGTGGCTCCTGGACAAACCGCAGAATTGGGAGAGCAGGAGCCTGAGTTCTAAAGCCACTTTTGGTAACAATTAACTGTATGACCCTGGGAAAGGCAATTAGCTTTTCTGGGCCTTTTTATTATTTATAAAATTAAGGACATAGAACCAGATACATAGGATTCTTTCCTGGTTCTAACATTTGATGAGTTTCTCTATGATTTAAAGCATAAGCTGAAGGGCCAATTTTATGGCATTCCAACATGGCACCCAGGTTGAGGTGTGGATAATTAAATATTTATTTATACTTCTTTTTCATGAGTTGTTGTTGTTATTGTTGTATCGCAGAATGTCTCAGTCATCTAGTGCTGCTCTAACAGAAAAACCACAAGTGGATGGCTTTAACCAAAAGAAGTTTATTTCTTCACAGTCCAATAGGCTACAAGTCCAAATTCAGGGTGTCAGCTCCAGGGGAACGCTTTCTCTGTTGGCTCTGCAGGAAGGTCCATGTCATCAGTCTTCCTCTGGTCTGGGAGCTTCTCTGCGCAGGAACCTCAGGTCCAAAGGAAGCGCTCTGCTCCCAGCACTGCTTTCTTAGTGGTATGAGGTTCCCAGGTGTCTCTGCTCGCTTCTCTCTTTTATATCTTAAAAGAGATTGCATTAAGACACTAATCTTGTCAACGTCATCAGTATAACCTCATCACAGTGATAGAATTTGTAACACATGAGGAGATCACATATAATCTCATCATAGTGGTAGAGTTTAGAACACATAAGGAAATCACATCAGAAACACAATCATACAATACTGGGAATCATGACCTAGCCAAGATGTTACACACATTTTTGGGGGGACACAATTCAATCCATGACATTCCACCCTTTGCCCCCCCCCAAAATCACATCTTTGCAACATGTAAAACATATTCATCTCATCATATCACAGCAAAAGTCTTAACTCCAAGTCCAAAATCCAAAAATTCCTCTTCATCTGTGAAATTTAAAATACAAGTTACCTGCTTCCAAAGGTCAAATGGCAGAACAGAAACAAGCCAGACATTTCCATTACAAATGGGAGAAACTGCAGGAGAAGAAGGGAAAACAGGCACCAAGCAAGTCAGCAGAACACATTACATTAGCCCTCAAGGCTTTGAAAATAATCTTCTGTTCTCTGAGACAACTTACACAATAGCCCTGCCCTCCAGACTCTAGTTATTGGCCACAGTCTCCGGATTCTGAGTGGAGGCCCCTCAGCCCTGGGCTTCAGCTCCGCCTTCCAGGCTCACTGGGTTGGCACCTCTGCTCTCTCGGCTTCAGGCACACCATTCTACTAGTCCATCGGAGTGACAGCTCCACCTTTAGAAACACCAGAGGTCTCGGCCATAACTTTTGAGACTGAGGCAGCTCTGCTTCTTGTGTTCCTTGTCTCTTCAGCTTCTGCTTCCTGTGGCCTCTTGGCCCTTGGGCCTCACGCCCACATCTGCCCTGCTGGGGCAATTGTTCCAAAGCTCAGTAGCTCCACTGATTAAGTGCCCGAAGGCACCCCACTCCACCAGAAAGCCTCTGGTGCACAGGCACTCGGCTCTCTCGCTCCGTGGGTCAGCTCCAGCGCCGTCTCGCACTGGTCTCCTGGTTCTGCTGCTGCTGGTCCTCTGCTGCCGCCGCATCTCTATCCATTCAGTTTCAAAACCGATTCCACATTTTAGGTATCTGTTAGAGCAGCACCCCACTCCTGGTACCAAATTCTGTCTCAGTCATCTGACACATCATGACACAGAATGAAATCATTGCCTGATCCTGCAACCTCCTCACAATCATTGCTGTGTGTTTTAGTTATCTAATGCTAATAACACAAATAATAATAACAGAAATAACACAAGTGGATGGCTTTAACAAACAGAAATTTATTTTCTCACAGTTTAGGAGGCTAGAAGTCCGAATTCAGGGTGCCAGCTCTGGAGAAAGGCTTTCTCTCTCTGTTAGCTCTGGACGAAGGTCCTTGTCTCTTCTGAGCTTCTGCTCCTCGGTGAACTTCATGTGGCTTGGCGTGTGTCTCCCCCCGTCTCTGCTTCTCTCACTCGCCTGTTTAATCTTTTTTATATCTCAAAAGAGATTGAGTTAAGACACACCCTACGCTAATCCTGTCTCATTAACATAACAAAGACAACTGATTCCCAAACAGGATTATAACCACAGGCATAGAGGTTACAGTTTACAACACATTTTTGGGGGATACAATTCAATCCATAATACTATGTTAGAGCCCACTGTTGCAGCCACTGTGTCAGTCTATCCCATTGATGGTCTCACTCTTTTTCACTGAGCCTGTACTTTACCAAGAAGATGTCTTTTTCCCACGACTGATTCCTCCTAATGACATGTCCAAAGTAAGTGAGACAAAGTCTCACCACCCTCCCTTCTAAGGAGCATTCTGGCTGTACTTACTCCAAGACAGATTTGTTTGTTCTTCTGCCAGTTTAGGATATATTCAGTATTCTTCATCAACATCAATTCTTCTTTGATCTTCCTTTTTCATTGCCCAGCTTTCTCTTGCATATAAGGTGGTTGAAAATACCATGGCTTGGGTCAGGTGCACCTTCATCATCAAAGTGACATCTTTTCTTTTGAACACTTTAAAGAGGTCTCTAGGAGCCCTGGTGGCTCAGTGGTTAAGATCTAGGGCTGCTGACCAAAAGTTCGGCAGTTTGAATCCACTAGCCACTCCTTGGAAACCCTATGGGGCTGTTCTACTGTGTACTATAGGGTCGCTATGAATTGGAATCAACTCAACAGCAACAGGTTTTAAAGAGGTCTTTTGCAGCAGATTTGCCCAATGCAATACGTCATTTGATTTTTCAACTGATGCTTCCATGGGCATTGATTGTTGATCCAAGAAGAATGAAATACTTGACAACTTCAGTTTCTTTGCCTTTTATCATCATGTTGTTTATTGGTCCGTTGTAAGGATTTTAACCCTATAGGACAGTTCTCCTCTGTCCTATAGGGTCGCTATGAGTCAGAATTGACTCAATGGCAACAGGTTTTTTTTTTTTTTTTGGTAAAGTAAATTCCTTTTAAAGTTTTAAGACTATCTTGGCAGTACTTTTGGAATAATTGGAAAGAAAGCAAAAGCACTGCTTATTTTTACCACTGAGAAAGACGGCACTCAAAACAAACTTAATCATCAAAAATCCCTTTTTTCCAAATTTTTTCAAATTTGTAAATACCAGTAAGCTACATCAAAGTGTTCCTAGAAGCAAATAAAATCATGCATATTCATTAGTACTAAATATCACTGTACGAGACTTTCAAGCCATTTTTTTGGAAGAGTAATGTGTAACTTACTGTATAATGTATTTTGGATCTCGGGTTGCCTGCTTCTGTTTGATAGTTTACATGTCATCTCTTGATAGTGCCTCACTACTAGCGAGACAAAGAAGGAAACTTGTGGTCAGAGAACACTCAGGGAAAGGTGATTAAAAACAGTATTTGCTTTTAATAACTGACTTTGCTATCTGCAAAGTGATGATACTATACCTTGTCTGCCCATAGTATTGTTATATATTAGTTAATAATAATGTTAATATTAACAATGGTCTTCATCATCGCAATGTCTTCAAGAGCGTACCAAGTAGGTCATATTAACATTGATACCTGTATTTTTTAGCTCATTAGTTTACATGGGTATAACTGCAGGGTCTTAGCTTGATGTTCACCTCTCCCCACCAGCTCTTTTAAAGTGTGTCATAGTATGACTCAGAATTCCTACCAGGGCGGCTCCCACACATGCTTGAGAACTAAATCCCACAGGTCTTGTTCATCACATTTTTCTTTTTACTCTTTATCACTTGAGTCTTAAAGCAATGTTCATGGTGTGAGCCTTAAGTTTCACAAGGTTCCTCTGCAAAATGGCCACTTCAGCATTTACTTGAGGTCTCTCTTCCTGTACAGATGAGCCCTTGCCCTGAGCTGGCCTGGGGAACACATTCCATTCTGTCCTCCCTCTTCCATTCCCTCCTTCCTCTGTTTCTTCCTCATGTCTGTCTTTTCTCCTTCAGAGAACAGACGCAAGCAACAACAACAATAACAAACACCCCCACCCCCCAGAAAACATCATTAACTCATGCATATAGATGCATGACAGGAGAGACTGGAGTACTGGCTCCAGACCAGTAATCACAGCTGACTCAGCCTGAACAATTAGCACTACAGCAATGGAGCACAATAGAGAAGAATCACCATTTGAATGTCATGACTAGGTTTTTAATAGTTATCTTTCAGTCTGTTATAGAAAAGCCCTTTCAAAAAGTCAGAGATCTCTAATAATGGAATGAGAGTTCCCAGGAAGTAGTGAGCTTCCAGAAATAAAGGTATTTCAGCAGACATTATGTGATCACCATTAAGGCCATTTACAAAATGTGCTGTCCCCATTACAGGGTTGGAATATTCTTGAGGGCAAGAGATCATTTGTCCACTTTGTCTTCTGCATAACACTGGAGTTCCTAAAGCATTTTCATATATATTAAGCTATTTGAATCCTTCTAAGAGTCCTACGATATAAAGCAGGGACTGTGCACATTTAGTGAAGTCCCTGGATGGTGCTAATGGTTAACACCCTTAGCTGCTAACCAAAAGGCTAGAAGTTGAAGTCTACCAGAGGTGCCTTGGAAGAAAGGCCTGGTGATCTACTTCCAGTAACTCAGCCATTGAAAACACTTTGGACACAATGGGTTCACCATGAGTTGACCTCGACAGCAACTGGTACTGGTAATGCTCATTTAATAATGAAACAGGCTCAGAAAATTCCTAACTTTTCCTAAGTTCACAGGGCTGGTAGACGGCAGAACTGGAATAGAATCCTAGGCCCAGTTATGTCCCTAACAGTTACATATATTGCCCAGTATAAATGTCCGGTGAATGTTCATCTCTTGGTTGGCTGGAAAGAGCTGTTGTGTAGGTGAGTTAAGGAAGTAAACCTAAATGAGACTGCCTGATCTTCAGTACTTGCCACAAAGCTCCAGCATGTCTTGGATCACAAAGAAAGCAATTAGAAAAATCCCCCTGATTTCATTCTCCTTCCCCCCTCCCAGCTGGGCTGAAATACTGAGATCTACATGATTTTATTCCATACCAAGTGTACAAACTAGTGGTACAAGGTTCTGAGCTCCTGGATGGCAGGAGTCTTTCATCTCTATTTTTCCTCCTTATGCTGCATAAACCAGAAAACCCAGTTATCATGGACTCAGTTCCCACTCAGGGTGACCCATTGTGTGGCAGAGTAGAACTGTGCTCCACAGGGTTTTCAATGGCTGATTTTTTGGAAGTAGATCGCTAGGCTGTTCTTTCGAGGTGCCTCTGGGTGGACTCAAACCTTCAACATTTTGGAGCGTTTTAACCGTTGTGGGGACCCTATGTGTTTCAGAGTAGAACTGCACTCTACAGGATTTTCAGTGGCTGTGATCTTACAGAAGCAGAGTGCCACATCTTTTCCCCACAGCACTGCTGGGTGGATTTGAACAGCCAACCTTAGTTAGTAGCCGAGAGCAAACCATTTGTACCACCTGGGCATATAATACTGGCTTAACATTTTATTTTATAATTGAACCAATGGTTGGATAGATGGATGGTGGAGGTGACCGGGGCCCCAGTGTCCGTGACTCACTGCGCAGGGGCTAGGCAGGCACAGTTCTTGAAGACTCATATTGCGGCTAGTCTTTCATGAAGTCTCCTTAACCTTCCACCTGCTCTTCAGCAGAGACACGTTCTGCCACATTGCTTCTCCTGGGTGGCCTCTGTGGGTCCATACTCAAAGTTCATTTGATTGGCTCTTCTGTCAAGCCCAGCTTGTTGTTAATTCGCTGTTTCTAAATTGTCCGGGACCCTATGTCTGCTCCCAGCCAGGGTGCTAAGTAAGGGAGGCTTTTTGTGGAGACGGTAAATTCAGGACTCCAGGACCAGCAGTGTAGCTGGTTCATGATTTACGGCTGGAGGTGTGTACTCTTGCGTACTACTGCTCAATGATGATAACGTAGATATTGGTGCCTCTGTGGATGTCCTGTCGCCCCTTCAGCAGCCACCATTTAGAAGCATTTCATCAGGTATAAAGTGCTAGGGGTGGGAAAAGTTTTTCAGGTTGCCACTGTACCACAGAACCAATTGTGGAGTTCCTTTTCATACCTTCTAAACGAGTAAAAACAGTATTTCATGATTACCTGAATAATTTTATCTGCCTGTTCTTTCCCGATTTGAGCAGATATAATATTCCCAGGGAACAAGATGACAACCACTCTGACCCCTGGTTTTCCCTTTGGCTCCAACTCTGACCACCTAGACAAGCTGAGTTCTTAAAGAAGCACTCAGCCTTTGCTGTCAACAGCTGGTCATTCATGCCTTGCTAACTTCTCAGACTAAGTGCGGTGAATGGCATCAGCCCCTGGCAACTGAACAGGTTGTGCACGTTTTCTTTTCAAAATTGGGGTGGGGAAAATCTAAAAGGGGGACTTTAAGGCAGAGGGGACACTGAGTATTTGAATACAGTGCCTAAGTACGTTACACAGCATTATTATACTGTGGAAATCAAAAGTTTATAAATCTGCCGAAGCCCAGAAGAACTAGATGGTACCCAGCTACCACCACCAACCGCTATGACAGAGTTCACAACAGAGGATCCCGGACAGAGCGGAAGAAAAATGTAGAAGAAAATTTAAACTCACAAAAAAAGACCAGACTTGCTGGTCTAACAGAGACTGGAGGAACCCCCAGGACTATGGCCTCGGGACACCCTGCTAACTCAGAACTGAAGCCACTCCTGAAGTCCACCTTTCAGCCAAAGATTAGAGAGGGCATATAAAACAAAGGGTAACTCACATGAGGAACGTGCTTCTTAGTTCAATCAAGTGTATGAGAACAAATGGGCAATACCTGCCCCAAAGCAAAGACAAGAAGGCAGGAAAGCACTGGAAAACTGGATGAATGGACGTGGAGAACCCAGGGTGGAAAAGGGAAGAGTGCTGACACATTGCAGGGATTGCAACCCATGTCACAAAACAGTTTGTATATACATTTTTGAATGAAAAACTAATTTGTGCTGTAAATGTTCACCTAAAACACAATAAAAATTGTTTATAAAGTTTATGACAGTGGTTCTCAAAGGGTGGTCTCCTGACCAGCAGCCTCAACATCACCTGAAAACTTGTTAGAAAAGCAAACTAGCTGTCCTCACTGCTGACCTGCTGAATAAGAAATTCTGGGGGTGAGGCCGGCACTCTGTTTTCTGATGAAAGCTAAAGTTTGAGGACTGCTGGTTTTAAGAATGTTTACAAGAATGAGTCTGTTTTCTTTTTGTCTTTTAAAAACAACAATGGGGACAAATTAAATTTGTCCCTTTTCTGAACAGTATTTATCCAGGACTGAACAGTTATTCATACCTTTTCTTAAGCACAGGTTAATTATATTAGAAATATCATGCCCTCCTTATTCATAAGAGAAAACAAAGGTTAACACCCCTCCAATGTCTGGGCACTCTGGTAAACCAGGGCCCCCATACAAGAATTAAAGTGAAATACGTATGCAAACAAGCCTTGGAACTGAACTGTTGTAAGAAGGTCAAACTTAGGACAGAAAATATCCACAAGAATTACCTCTTAACATCGCTTAGCTGGGAGAGGAGTGGGAGAAAATCCAGGAGTAGAATAAAAGCTTTTTTTAAAAAAGTACTTTTTTAGAGAAGCTTGTTTGATAATAGATAAAATGCTTTGTAAAGTATTAACAATGGGTATTTATGCATTTAAAGAACTCTATAAGCCAGTGCTTTAAAGTTTTATTGTGATTTTTATTGCCTGGAATTCCATCCCTCTGTGACAGTGTTGGGGTAGTGTGTGGTGAACACATGAGCCCATCCGTCCATGATTCAGTGGTCAACATTTATTGAGTACTTAATATGTGCCCTAAACCGGGCTATAACAGGAGAAAACTGCAAATACGGTCCCTGCTTTATAACAAGTTTACAATGTAGTCAGAGAGATGGGACTGAATTCCTGAAACATTTGGTACTCAATAAAAGGAATAACATCAAAAGTGAAGAGGCAGGATATACATTGCAAATGGAGGAGTGCAGTGTAGGGAGTATTCCACTCTCAGTGGTTAGTATTTAAGAAAAGAGGCTCCATGGGGCAGATGGACCTCAAAGGATGGTTAAGGTCTGTTTGCAGAAATGGCTGTAATTATCCACCTCCCTTATTATTTTTCACCACGCCGTGGCCACGTAACTCTTCAGTTCCTCACATTGAGAAGTGAAGTCTACTCCTCTTCCCCTGGAATCCGAGCTGATCTTGGTAATAGTGGCAGAGATGTTGTGGAGTTCTGAGCCTTGTATGTTTCTGGCCACTCTCCTGGAATGTGTCCATCAGCCATGAACAAGCCCAGGCAAAGCCTACTGGAAGAGAGGAGACCACATGAAGAGAGATGAGCTCTCTCAGCTACAGCTGAGACTAGCCATGCCCAGAACCCCCGCGCTGAGACCAATACAAATTCCAAACCTGGCAGAATCATGGGCTAAATTAACGGTTACTGTTTTAAGCCAGTAAATTTTGGAGTAGTTTGTCATACAGCAATAGATACAATACAAGGTCTGAAAAGGTGGAGAGGAAGTAAAAAAAATTATTCTAGGCTACAGTTGCCTCCCCCAAAAGTTGACGAGACAGAAATGTGTGAGGTCAGGTTGAGAAAAGTGAAGGGAATAGAACTGGATGCCTGAACCACTTTTTTTCGATAAATAGCTAGGAGCACCCGGGTTCAAAAGAAGATACACTGGGGCCAGACCTGCACTGCCGTGCTGCAGTACCATGGTATTCTCTGGAAGTACACCCTTAGGCTACAAGGAATAGGAGTCTACACATGTTGAGACACATTATGAGCATCAGACCCCACTACTCCAAGCTGGGCTTGGAGAGAATGAGAGATTGTTTTCTAGCCAATTACATTATGCCAAGTAAAAAAAGATTTTTGTGGCTTATAATCTGCTTTTATTATTTATATTAAAAAGTCTAAACTTATGTGACCTACTTTCTTTTAAACAAAACTGCTAGAAGTGACTTGTAGAATCCCAGAATAAAAGATACTAATGAAACTCGAATGTTTTTAATCTTAAATTTTCACGTTGCAGGCTCACTGCACAATGAACAACTTTTCCTCCGCTTTATTTGGTCATTAAACATATTTTTCACCATCAAAAGAGCTTAACAGGAAATATTTACCTTTAAATTTTAAAATGTGTTCTCTTCCTGTTGAACGGTACTTGTTTAAAAAAGAACATCCCTTGAAGACGATGGTTTTTTTTTTTTTTTTTTTGCTTTAGAAGTAGCTCCTTAAGTTTGGGCAGGGGGAAGGGGAAGAATTCAAATGAAACCTAATTAACCTACAACTCCTTATGCCTGGGATCCTTTGATCCAGCTGCCGCAGAGGCGTCTTAACTGATTAGTTAAGTGCCATAAACTTTATACAAAAATGGCCTTATTCAGCAACTATTTTATTCAGACTATGCCCATATCAGCAGTAAAACAAAAAAGCCAAACCCATTGCCGTCAAGTAGATTCTGACTCTTAGCGACCCTATAGGTCAGGGTAGAACTGCCCCATAGGGTTTCCAAGGAGCAGCTGGTGGATTTGACCTGCTGCCCTTTTGGTTGGCAGCCTAGCTCTTAACCACTGTACCATACCAGCAATGCTACCCATGTTACAAATCATGGTGAACCAGGAATTTCAGTAGAGGAAAAGGCAGGGGTGATCAAGACTGAAGTATTGTACAAGAACGGAGCGAAAGCGGCGTCATACCTGAAGTGCACGCTGTGTGTGTGCGCGTTTGAAGGACAGGGAGAGTATTATAAAGTTGTTGTTTTAATTGCTGCTCGTCTCCTGTGAACATGTTGCTCCTTTCTGACTCAAGTAACCAGTTCACCCAAAACTTTTCTGAAACGAGGACCCGCATCTCCTGTGTCCCACTATGCCTTCTCAGCCTGCCACCCACCTGCGTGTAGGCACCCTGCGCGCACGAACAGGTTCCCGATTACTGAGGCGTCACCTTTCCCTTCCCAGTAAATCTCCGCAGCCCACTCGGACTGCAGCCTGTTTGCCGCCCGTCCTCCCATTGCAGCAATCAGGGCGACAGAGAGAGGAGGCGCGCAGGGAAGGGAAGATAGAGGAGGACAAACTCGCGGGCCCGGCTCAGAAATCAGGATGGGGAGAGGCAGCGCGGGGCGAGTTCGCAGCACAGGTAAACAGGCTGGAGAGGCGCAGGGCGCTGCTGCTGCTGCTGCCGCCGCCGCCGCGGCCACCCAGCGATTTCCAGGCACGCAACTCCGCCTCCAGGGCTCTCTCCCTCGCACTCTCGCCCAGCCGTTCGCTCGCAGCCCCAGCAGCCGCCGCAGCATCACTTCACACAAAGGACTGTTACCCGCTGAGGAGCTCCGCCACCTCCACGTCCTCCTCCGGTGACAGCAGCCCCGACAGCAGCGCTCGGGCGCGGCGGCGGCTCCGGGAGAGCCTGTCACTCTCAGCAACCGAGGCGCTGGCAGCAGCTTTTTTTTTTCTTTCTTCCATCCTATTTTGCTTTAATTTTTCCCCCTTATACCTCTTGGCTTTTCGGTGGTTCCACCCACCTCTTCCCTCCTCCTCCTTTCCTCCTCCCATAAACAACTCTCCTACACCCCCCCCCCACCCCCGGGCAATAAATAAAGGAGGAGGGTAGGGGGTAGAGGAAAAGGAAGCAGCGCGAGAGAGCGGGCAAGGTCCGAACAGGCAGCCCGAGCCCGCACGCACCTCGCACCATGAGATGGCGACGCGCCCCGCGCCGCTCCGAGAGGGCCGGCCCTCCGGCCCCGCGCCCCGG